>NC_083338.1:17840553-18120553 GCF_019175385.1 Lycium barbarum
ATGAAAAACAAGAGATACTTTTTCTCAAAATATGGACAAACGGAAGTTTAACTCCGAAAGATGCACTTCATGAAGTATCCCGAAATTTAATTGATTTATTTATTCCCTTTTTACATATGGAGGAAGACAACTTATATTTACAGGACAATCAACACGATTCCTTTATCCCCTTTTTACCTTTCATGATAAATTGGCTAAACTCATAAAAAAAAAAAAAAAAAATAGCATTGAAATCGTTTTTTATTGACCAATCAGAATTGCCTTCTAGGATCTATAATTGCCTCAAAATGTCCAATATATATACATTATTGGACCTTTTGAATAACAGCCAAAAAGATCTTATGAAAATTGAACATTTTTGTAGCGAAAATATAAAACAGATATCTAGGCCGGAATAGGGTTATATACATTCTCATTATGAGAAGGGTCATTCGGGCCTATCCAATTAGATACTATGTTTACATATGGATCCCTACATCGTTACATTCCATTTAGGATTAGGAATACGCGTAATCGGACCTGCTTTTTACATATCTCTATTGAGACCCTATTCACCTAAAGTTAATTGTCTTCTCTTGATCAACAAGAATCCCAACACACACCTGCAAGACCCAGCAACACCAACAAACATAAATCCTAGTTTCTTCCCCCAATTTTCCTTCTTTTTCGATTTCCCATGAGATTTATCGTGCTTTTTATCGTGGTTAGAGTGTTTACTCTCCAAGGTTGTCATTTTCGGAGCAAAATACACAGATTTTGGAGGTGGTGGTAGATGGCGGTGGTGCTGATGTGGCGGTGG
This sequence comes from Lycium barbarum, assembly GCF_019175385.1. NCBI lineage: Eukaryota > Viridiplantae > Streptophyta > Magnoliopsida > Solanales > Solanaceae > Lycium > Lycium barbarum. Next base: position 17,841,353 of record NC_083338.1, read on the forward strand.
TGGCGGTGGTGATAAAGGACTCACATTTTGCTGAGGTAAAGGACTCATATTTAGCATTTGGGTTGGTCTCCAACTAAGCTAAATCTTCTCCAAAATCAATAAAGATTGAAGCTTTAACAATTGGGCATAAAAAATTAGGGTTGAAAAATTGCAATTAGTAGCTTTAATAATTGAAATGTGGAAGAAAGGGAGGGTGGGGGTGGGTGAGAGGATATAAATAAATTTTTAAAAACTAATTTTTATTAAAATATAAAAACTATTTTTACTGCCCTCACTAGCCATTTTTAAATTATAATTTTTTTTTGGTGCCATGTCAACCTAAAATGCCACAAAATACTGAAAAAATAAGGTCAGGGGATAATAAGTTGCCCGCAAAGATTGAATGTATCATAATTAATCTGAGTATACGTTGGGGGGGTGGGGGGGGGGAGGGAGGATATTTATGTATTTTCCCAAATTAGAGAGGATGGCTCAGGATTTAAGTTGTCAGTTATCAAGTACATTCCAATTGGAGGACATACTTTTTAGAAATTAGAATATGCTATAGTTTGCACTTTGCTGGCGATGTGCAACGGCAGTACCACGCAGTATTTTCAAAGGCGTTTTGAAGGCGTGTCCCGGAGCGAGTTTTGGGGTGGAGCGTATAAAAAATGCTCCGGGGAGCAAATGAAAAGTGTAGATCCATAGGGCGTGCGTCCTAAATTTTGGAGCGTAAGTCCCGGGTGTAAAAGCGTACGTCCCGACCGTTAATTTAATTTTTTATTATATTAAATGTATTTTTGCTGCAAATTATGATTTTTATTATTGATGTAGTGATAAGTATACTTCATGTTATCACGTTTCTATGTTGTAGTGATTTTTTCTAAAATATATGATAAAGAAAACAACACTCAGAGAAAATAACACTATCATAAATAGTTTTTTAGTACTCCCTTCGTTCCATATTACTTGGCCACATTACTAAAAATGTATGTCCCAAATTACTTGTTCATTTACAAACTAAGATAAAATCAATTAAATCTTTCCCATCTTACCCTTAGTATTAAATGATCTTGAGAATAGTCAAATATCAATTAAAATGTATTTATATGAGAAAGACAGTGGTAAAGTAGGAAAATATATCTTTTATTTATGATTTCTTAAGGAGCGTGCAAAAGGGAAAGTAGTCATGTAATATAGGACGGAGGGAGTAATAAAATTATAAAATTGAAGATACATGAGACATACATCTCATAGATTCATAGAACTTATGCCTCATGTCTCAGGGCTTACGCCTCGCCTCGTGCTGCGTAAAATGTCTCGTCTCGCGACCCTGCCTGTGAAAACACTGGTACCAAGTAATGAGAAAATAATATATTGATACTAAAAACTAATCAAATATTTAATGATTAAACTTATAAAAAACTAGAATATGATAAACAATGTGGGAATAAGATCGCGAATGTTTGTGTTTAATTCCTGTTCCGGCGGTTACTTGTTCTCAGCTTTCTTAAGAAAAAATATTTAATTAATAAACAGAATTTTGTTATAAATGATAAACTAATAATGGCCAAAACATATTTCTTCCTTTTACTACATATGTTCTAGATAAACAAAGCAGCCGAACTAATTTCTTTGCAACTCAGGATCCAAGAATATATATTTTAAATTATGTGCATAATTTGACTTGACACACAGTTTAAAGAAAAAAATATTTTTAAAATCGGTGGTCTTAAATATGCAATGAAATCTTGTGGCAAAAAATATTACTAAGATTAAAATGAGAACTTTACAGTTAAGTTATTTTCAAATATAATAGTGTAATATTTCTTTAATGAATTAATGAAAAAATATTGTCACATCAATCGGAATGGAGACTCGTACCATCTGAACAAATTGTGTTCAAATGACACAGTAAAAATAATTTTAAAGGGTTCAGATGATAAAAGTCTCAGTCAAAAAATTTAAATAAATTTCACGAACAAGTTTGAAGTTCTGTCTATCGTTAAGTCACGTTTAGATAAAAAGGAGAATATAATGAGAAAGGATAATTGGACCGTTCCTATTATTTACCTTATCTTTTATTTGGAGCTGCCTAGTCAACATTGGGTCCGTTTACCCCTAGAGTTTAATAATATGATCTAAAATTTCTCTTAAATGTCATATTGGTAACCAATTTTCTTTAAATTTAGTATTCCTACCGTCTCAAAATATTAATCACTTTAGCTAAAAAAAAATGTTTCAAGAAATAATTATTACTTTAAAAATTTGAGATTAAAGTTGGTTATGTGTGAATAAGGCAGACATAAGGCAGAATTTTTACAAAGTCTTGTCTTGCGATTTTCTAATTTATTTTTATGACTAAGCCGAGGTTCGAACCCTGAACCTCGGGGTATTTTAGGCGAAGGACAAAAATTAAAGACCAGCAATTTGAGGGGCAAAAATTTAAAGACCACCTCCAACGAAGGACATCGTGCAAATTGCCCGAAATAATACGTTAAAAGATAAAAAAAAAATATGAAAATATTTAAGAAATAGTTATAAATTACGTTATAATAAATATTTTTGAAATTTTATACATGTAATGTGGGGGTTTATTTGATTCGATTTGACCTTTTTTAGTTAAAATCAAACCAAACCAAGAGTGGTCGGGTTTTTCTTTTTAAAATCAAATCAAGTCAAACCAAACCACTCGTCGAGTTTTTTTCTCGATTTAATTCAAATTATCGGTCTGGTACGATTTGACGGTTTGTTTTGTACCTTCTAATTTTCCTTGTATGCATTACTGGATGAAGCTAACAGAATTTAGCCTTTTTGAAAGGTGGAATTTTGCTGGTGGACAGTAAAGTCGCTAGCATAGAATTGTTTTTCTTCATAGGTTGTTTTTGAGGTTCCTGACTCTATAGTCCAATGTGCAGGTTGTGTACAGATTTTATTTGGCTGAAATAAAATAAAATAAAAATCAGTTTTGACCCAAAAAAAAAAAAAAAATCATTTGTGCTTGAATCTCATAAAATTGCAGTTTGAATCATGATATCTTTATTATTGTTACTTCATTAGATTTTATTTGGAACATTCTTTGAGCAGACAATTTAGACAGCGTTGTAAAACCTCTACTATTATTTTTCAGGAGTACTGAAAATCCTATTATAGTTAATAATCTAATGACTCATAGCATGTTTGGCCAAGTTTTTGGGAGGTTAAAAGTGTTTTTTTTTTAAAAGGTGCTTATATTAAAAACGTGAGGTATTTGGCTAAGTTTTTGGAAGAAAATAAGTGTTTTTAGAAATAGTAGAAGTTATTTTTCAGAAGTTAAAAAAACGGAAAAGGCTCATAAATACCCTTAACGTATCGGAAATGACTCATAAATACCCTCCATCCACCTTTGGGTCTAAAAATACCCTTAAGGTTTATTTTTGGATCAAATATACCCTTCAAACCAACGGATGAACTTAGGTCAGATTTGACACTTTTAAAAAGTCATGTGACATTTTCTGATTGGTGCACTTTTTAAATTTCGAAATAATTTAAACCGACCCGTTATTCTTAAATTAAAACCGTCCGGTCTAGAAATTAGAACGTATTCTAGAGCTCTGCATATCCGGTGAGTCTCTTCTTCTCCATTCAAGAAAATTTATTTCTTCCTCTTTTTTTTACTGCTTTTGTTTATCAAACTCCTCCATTAAAGAGTGCATAAAGATTTTTTATTTGCCTATTTGAGATGTAGGGAATTTGGGTCCACCCATAAGGGATGCTTAAGACCCATTAGGGTAATTAAACCTAGCCCTAATATTTCCAATATAATAACACTTACAGTGTAAAATAAAACAACCACTGTAGTATTTTTCTGCTCTTCTCTTCTCTACAATATATTAGGGTTTAGACTGTGATTTAGGGGGTTGCTCCAATATATCGTGACAACCACCATCGGCCAGTAATTCCAGCCACGCTTCGACCTCCGTTTCCGCTACACGAAGAACACGTAAGTTCTCCTTTTTATGGTTTACGCGCTATCTAATTAATTTAGATTAATGTGTTATATGTAAACCTACATTGGTATCAGAGCCATAGGGTTGGTTTTCTGGTCTGACAAATAATTATAGATCTGTTCTGATTTACTGTGTGTATCTAGAACTGAGTTTTTTTTTTTTGCACTGTGCAATTGGAAATAATAAAACTTTGTAGTATACTGATTTAAAATTACGTTTTAAGTCAGCTTAATGTTTTCTTATATCTGGATATATTTCGACTCAGAACCTTTATCAATTTTTTTCTACTAATTTGAACTAAAGTCTTAAAATTTGTTAAATATTTAGATTTTAACCGATAATAAATTCTGAAATCAGTTTTCAAAAGAAAACAAAATTAGGTTGTTTTCTCAATCACTACAGCACAACAATATCCCACGGGAATAGAACCTTCTCATCCTAAAAAAAAAAAAAAAAAGACTTACTGATGCTAATATGAAATAAGATAACATGAAGCAATGAGTACCAAAGCACGAATTTTCTTCTCTTGATACCTCTTTGTCATATATATATAGCCGATTACTCTGACAGAAAGAACATAAGGACCAAAGAGGAAGAAAAGATCAAGTTTTTTTTCTCTCTTTGTCTTAAAAAAAATAAAAAAATATAGGTGCAGAGGCTTCAATTTTTTTCTAGCCACAAGGACTAAGAAGAGAAGAGAGAAGCAAAGGTTTCCCTTCTCTGATGGCTGAACTGATATGGAGCTTGGTGCTCCATCGGAGGTAGGGAAACATGGAGAAGAAAAGATGAAAATTATATTTTTTTTTGTAAAGTGCCCAACAACAACAAACCCTAGCTTCATATTTTTTAAAGAGAAGATATTTTTTTTAATGGGTTTGAGTAGTTTTTTTTTCTTGGTGGCATTACAAGACTTTTTTTCCCCCCCTCCCATTTTAGGAGGATTTATAGTGTTTCCACACTTCCCCTCCAGTGTGACTCGAACCCAGGACCTACCGGTCGTGGTCATTACAAGACTTGGGCTTAGAGCCCATATCAATTTTTTTTGCTTTTTTTTCGTTTTTTTTTTTTGCTACTGAACAAGTGAATGGGCTAAAGGCCCAGTTCACCAATGCAACATTTGTTTGGGCTAATGGCCTGAATTAAAGGTTTTGATTTTATAATTCAAATCCAGATTAAGAAAATTGATAATATGGACTTAATTTTCAGAATATAAATTTAGTATTTAATCTGCAATTATTATCCCAATTAAAAAAAATGTTAATTAGTTTGTCAAATATGTTTAACATGTTTAAAAATGTTAATTTGTTTAACATGAGATTTATTTGCTAATTTGTTTAGCAAGTTTAAAATGTTAATTAGTTTAACATTAGATTTATTTGATTGTTTTGTTTAGCATGCTTAAAATGTTAATTTGTTTAACATTAGTTTGTTTTTTTGTTGATGTGCTCAACATGCTTGAAATACTAATTAGCTTGACAATAAAGTTATTTGTTATTTTTTTTGCTTGGAAATGTTAATTAGTTTAACGTTACTTTCACGTTAATTTGTTTGATGTGTGCTAAATGCTAATTAGTTTAACATCATTATGGTAAAGTCTATGTTAACATTTTTAGCATGTATAATCTGTTAATTAGTTTAAAACATTTTATGTTAATTTAGCATGAAATATATGTTACTTGGTTTAACATTAATCTTGCTTGATTTGTTTAACATGTGTACCATGTTAATTAGTTTGACATTAAAATTTCGTGTGAATTTATTAGCATGCGTATAAAAGTTAATTTGTTTAACTGATAATCCATATAGGATTATAAAATCATGATAGACAATTATGTTGCCTAAATATGATTAAGATGCTAAGCTAGGTAATTGACTAGGCTAATTTTCATGATATTTTAATTTCTGGATGATGATTGGGAACATAGTGAACTCTCGACTCCATGATTAATATATATGTTTATTACCTTAGTCAATTGATGCTTAGTTTCATAATATGTATGTGTGTTGAACATAGTGCCTTGCGTTTTATTATTTTAATGGTTCTCATTATTTTTTTTGTGTGTTAAAGAATGACTACTGCTTCGAAAAACATTGTTGCTGAGCTAAACAAAGGGTTGAAACTCAATGGTGACAACTATGAAACTTGGAGTTTGAAAGTTCAATATGTGCTGGAAGAGCAAGAGGCTCTGGAGGCCATTAACAACGTCATGAATGAGCCTGAGGATGGCAACACGGTTCAACATAGGCGTGACCGTGAAGCGTATTATGCTTGGCGGAAAAAGGACTCCACTGCTCGCATTACGTTGCTAAGCACCTTGGATGATGACATCCTAAGGGAGTTCAAGGATCACCAAAGGGCTATGGAACTTTGGATTGCTTTGAAGAATAGGTTTGGTACCTGTTCTACTGCAAGACTAAGATCCTTGACGATCAAGTTTGACTCTTACAAGAAACGCCCAGAGCATTCAATGAAAACGCATCTGAGGCAAATGACAAACATGATCGAGGAGTTAAAAGATGTTGGTCATGTGTTGATCGATGAACAACAAATTCAAGCTGTCATACGCTCTTTGCCTAGTTCGTGGGATCATATGAAGATGCACTTGACTCATAATGAAAGAATCACAAATCTGGAAGATGTCCGGAGGCATCTTGAGTTAGAGGAGGAACGACTTGAGGCTGCAAAGCCAATAGCTGAGTTGCACATGGCAACAACCTCCAAAAACAAAGGTGATCCACAGCGAAAGAACTGGGGAAAGAAGAGAGGGCCACCTCAAACTCAGCCAGCTCAGCCTGCTAAACAAGAAAAGACTGAAAAAGGAAAGAATAGACGTCCCAAACGTGTCAATGTTGCTAAAGTGAAGTGCTATAATTGTGACAAGAAGGGTCACTATGCCAAGGATTGCTCTGAGCCTCCTAGAAAGGTATTTCATAAAATTCGAATTAGTGAACTTTGTGTTTCTAGTTCTGTTTTACTAACTGAATCTAATCCTTTGTGGATTGTAGACTCGGGAGCAACGGACCACATAGCTTGGGAGCGCAATGCTTTTGTTAAATTTCGGCGAGTTTCACGTGGAGCAAAGTGGATATATGTGGGAAACAACAATAAAGTTGTTGTTAAAGGGATCAGTACATGCAAGTTAGTCCTGCGTGGCGGTCGAGACCTAATTCTACATGATTTCCTCTATGCACCAACAATTCGTCGGAATGTTATTTTAGTCTCTGTTTTGCTTAGGCTAGGATTTAGCTTGTTTTTTCATGACACTTATCTCAAGTTGACTTATGATTCAACATTATTTGGTTTTGGTCATGTGACCGGAGGTTTATTTATTATGGATTTGGATTATGGTTCATTCAATAATAATGTTAGTTTTTCTATGTTTGCTTCTACAAATAAATATGATAGTGATGTAAACATATGGCATGCTAGACTTGGTCATATTGGCCAACAAAGAATGCAAAGGCTAGCGAAACAAGGTTTGCTTGCCGGCATTGAACATGTGGAATTGTCCACTTGTGAAAATTGTCTAGCGGGAAAATCTGCACGAAAACCTTTCGGTAAAGCGACTAGAGCTGAATATCCTTTGCAATTGGTCCATTCTGATATCTGTGGGCCTATGAATATTAGAGCTAGCCATGGAGCAAATTATTTCATTACATTTATTGATGATTTTACCCGTTTCAGTTATGTCTATTTAATTTCCCACAAATCTGAAGTAATAAGTTGTTTCAAACGCTATATGAGCTTAGTGGAAAATCAATTAGAAAAGAAGATAAAAGCTCTTCGAACTGATTGTGGCCGGGAATACTTATTGACTCAATTTAATGGGTTATGTGATGAAAAGGGAATAGTTCATCAGTTGACTATCCCAAATACTCCACAACAAAATGGTGTTGCGGAGAGAAGAAACAGAACGCTCTTAGAAATGGTTAGGTCAATGATGGCACAAGCTAACCTCCCAATTAATTTTTGGGGTGATGCTTTGCTTACTGCCACCTATGTACTTAACCGAGTGCCTTCAAAATCAGTTGCAACCACTCCATATGAGTTATGGACTGGAAGACATCCTTACCTGAGTGTATTAAGACCTTGGGGTTGTGCTGCATATACACATGATTCCTCTCACAAATATGGCAAATTGGGTCCGAGAGGAAAGAAAAGTATCTTTATAAGGTACTCTGAAACCTCAAAGGGTTATGTGTTTATAGGTCAGCAAAATAGTGGAAGTGTAATTGAATTTGAATCACGAGATGTCACATTCTTAGAGAATGAGTTTCCTAAGAAGGGAGAGGTAGGTCAAGACCTATCATTGTTTGAGCTAGGGGATCAAGACGTACAAGGATCTCTTCATTCGAGTGGGAGTATTTTAGCAGATGATGAATTAGTTTCTCATCAACAACCTCTTCCATCATCAGGTGCGAATGAAAGTAATCCTTCAACACTTAATGAAAGTGACCAAATGGATCTTGGTCCAAGTGGGAGCGAGATGGTCACCGAACTTGTTCCGAGTGGGAGCAGGTTAAGTGTTCTTGATCCGAGTGGGAGTAACGTTGATCCAAATGGGAACAATGATGAATCACAAACTAGACGTGGTTCTCGTAAAAAGACTCCCCGCTGACGATTTGACATTGAAGGCGGTGAATTATTTATGATGCTCCTGCAAGATGAAAATGAGCCTAAAAATGTAAAAGAGGCTCTCTCATGCCCTTCTAAGGACAAATGGACAAAAGCAATGGAAGATGAGTTGGAGTCTATGAGAGTCAACAGATTTTGGGAACTAGTTGACCTCCCTCAGGGACGCAAAACTATTGGGAGCAAATGGGTTCTCAAAATAAAGCTCAAGGCTGATGGCACAGTTGAAAGATATAAGGCTCAACTAGTGGCAAAAGGGTATACACAGCAGAAAGGAATAGACTACGACGAGACTTTCTCGCCTGCTGTTAGGTTTACCTCTGTTCGTTTTGTTCTAGATATAGTTGCAAGCTTGGATCTTGAGTTACATCAAATGGATGTAAAGGCTGCCTTTCTCAATGGAGAATTAAATGAAGAAATTTATATGGAACAACCTGAATGTTTCATTGAAAAGGGTCACGAACAAAAGGTTTGTAGACTTTTGAAGTCTATTTATGGCCTCAAACAATCTTTAAGGCAGTGGTATATACGTTTTCAGAATGTTGTCGTATCGAATGGTTTTACCATGATGGATGAAGACCATTGCGTTTATACCAAAAGATCAAGAAACAAGTTTGTGATTTTAACATTTTATGTAGATGACATACTTATAGCTAGAAATGATAAGGAGTTCATTACTGAGGTAAAGTCATGGTTATCATCCCAATTTGAGATCAAAGATATGGGTGAAGCTGCATATATTCTTGGAGTTAAGATTTCAAGAGATCGTCCAAAGAAACTATTATATCTCTCTCAAGAGAATTACATTAGAAAAGTTCTTGAACGATTCAATATGCAAAATAGTAGCCCTGTTGATACTCCTATCAGTAAAGGCCATGCCTTGGGTAGTCAAATGTGTCCTAAGACTCCTGAAGAGAAAGAAAAAATGAGCCGAGTTCCTTATAGGAGCGCAGTCGGAAGTCTAATATATGCTATGGTGTGTACCAGACCTGATATCTGTCAAGCAGTTGGCTTGCTAAGTAGATATCAAACCGACCCAAGTTTAGCACATTGGCAAGCAGTAAAGAGAATCATGAGATATCTGAAGGGAACTGCTGATTATGCACTTTGTTACCAAGGCGACAAAGATCTGCGATTAGTTGGATACAGTGATGCTGATCATGGAGGAGATCTAGACGAGAGGAAGTCTACATCAGGATATGTTTTCTTACTCAGTGATGGCGCCATATCATGGAGTAGTAAGAAACAATCATGTATATCACTATCTACTATGGAAGCCGAATATGTGGCTCTCGTATCAGCAGCACAAGAAGTTGTTTGGTTGAAAAGGTTCTTTGAACACTTATTGGATATCACAGAAGATGCTGAACCAGTGTTAGTCTACTGTGACAGTGAGGCTGCAATTTCCTCTACCAAGGACCCTAAGTTTCATTGCAAAACCAAACACATAGATATCAAGTATAACTATGCGAGAGACATGGTTAAACGCAAGGTAGTGAACGTGAAGTATGTGTCTACAAAAGATATGTTAGCAGATCCATTAACCAAGCCTTTGTCTAGAGATGCATTTGTGAGACACACTAGATCTCAAGGCTTGCGTAGATTCTAAGATACTTCATTTTGTTTAATTTCCTCATGTTCACAAGACTGATGTTCTTTAATTATCAATAAAGTTGATTTACATACATACATATTTTACATGTTGAATGTCATGTGCATTCGTTGCTTATTTGTTTTTTTTAAGTATGTCGGGTAGACAAGAGGTTGGCCTTCTCACACAGGTAACCGCCTCTTTATCTTAGTGATGAGTGGAGATGAGACTGAATTTTAAGAAAAATTATCAAATGGATAATTTGAGAGCTGTCAACTTAAATCATGAACGTCGCATAAATAATGACATAAGGTCGTTAAGGTGAAAAACGTTCACCTAGTCTACTTACTGAGCCAGATGTGAGTTAAAAATGATATAGTGGATAAGGAACTCAAATTTAGATACTTATGGTGTCTAAATATCATCTGTACAGCATTCTTTACGAGATAAAGACATACGCTCCCTAGGAAAGGAGAAAATGTTGTAGCATGTGTTTCATACCATGTGTGCTAATGTCGACCAATTGGGTTAACATAAGTCCATTCTCAACTTATTGTTGTGTGAGACCCAGAGCCTTTATAGTGGCTCAAGATTTGTACCCTTTGTGACTCGGATCAGATACTTGAGACTTAGTTTAATGTTAGCTATCTTAGTGTGCTTCCAAAAGACCATGCATACAGATTCGGTCTGGCGGAGTATATCTAGAAAAGCAGTTAACCTAATGTTAAAAGGATCATGAGAAGAGGAAGATCATTGATGGAATCTCATTAATTTGTATCCACTGGTGCACCAATTATAGCTTATGAGTTACAATTGTGAATACAAGAAATAATGGTATATGAGATTTTGGAGTTTATATCAAATGTGATTCATATGATCTAGGGTACTGCATACTTTATGATCTACTTGCAGGTTTGCACTCAACGAGAGGCTATATACTCCTAACAGATATATAGCACTTAGCTCTCATAGTATGCTGGTCGCACGGTCTACTTCCCTGTATGAATGATTGCGGAGATGAGTTGAAAAAATGTTTCTCAAATTAGATGAGCACTCCCATTATGTGTGAGTGGGAGATGTAGGGAATTTGGGTCCACCCATAAGGGGTGCTTAAGGCCCATTAGGGTAATTACACCTAGCCCTAATATTTCCTATATAATAACACTTACAGTGTTTTACGATATCCAGAAGGGATTAACCCAACCGATTTTCAGTTATGGAACAATGCTGCCTTTGATAATGGAGATTATGAAGATTTTTCTTCCCTAAAATGTTCTTTTGAATCTGATATATCAAGCAAGGAGAATCAAACTCCTTTGTTTGTGAATTCATCCGTTAATCTCTCATCTCCGATACCCATTAAGCCACTTCACCCAAATGTCCATCAGAGGAAACCTTACAAAAAAAACATAATATTCAAACTTTCATATATAATTTCAGTGAATATATCCGAAAAAAAGAAGTTAAACTACTAAGTTTCTCGGCAAAAATTATTACTTACACCAATACGAGGACACTAAGTCCAACATTCATTAGACTTTTGGTTGTCAATTGGTCCGCAATCAATCTATAATCATATCTGCGTGACTGGTCTAAGCTTCAAAAAGACACCAATTTTCTGACATTCGAACACAAAAAAAAATACGTTCACTGATGGACAAATAACAAATCTTTATGCAAACTTTAATGGAGGATTTTGATAAAGAAAAGCAGGAAAAAAAAAGTGGAAGAAGGAAATTCTCTTGAATGGAGAAGAAGAGACTCACGGGAGCAGTAGAACTCTAGATTCTAATTTCTAATTAGGGAGAAAAGATTGTAAGTATTGTTTAATTTAAGAAAAACAGGTGGATTTTAATTATTTCGAAATAAAAAAGTGGGCCAATCAGAAAATGTCACGTGGCTTTTAAAAAGTGTCAAGTCTGACCTAAGTTCATCCGTTAGTTTGAGGGGTATATTTGATCCAAAAACAAACTTTAAGGGTATTTTAGACCCAAAGGTGGATGAAGGTATTTATGAGTCTTTTCCCATACGTTAGGGGTATTTATAAGTCTTTTCCGTTAAAAAAAATAGTTTTTTTCCATAAACACTTTTAAGAAAATACACTTTTTAAAAGTTTAGTTAAACATTAATTGCAGCTCAAAAGTGCTTTTTAAATTTATTGACCACACACAAACTATTTTTCACAAAAAAATCTTTTTTTTTTAAAAAAAAACTTTTTAAATAACTGATTTTTAGAAGTTTGGCCAAACATTTATCAATCTAACTATCAAACATTATTTATCTGAATATATCTCCTTTCATCTTCATTACCTACTCAAATTTAACCTTACAAGAGTAGTGATCTAGTAGTTCAATTGGTTGATTACCTAAACTTTCACCTTGTTAGTGAGAGTTCAATCTCCACGTTATAATCCCCTCCTCTATTTTCTATTTTCGTACCCCTATATTAAAAAGAAAAAAAAAACTTACAAGACTATAGTGAATTGACCAAACAGTTGACTTTTACTTTCAACTCCATTTTCTCTAAAAAACAAAAAAAAAATCCATTAACCCTATACATAAGAGCATCAATCTTTCTTTCCATATTACAAATTCTTCAGTAGACAAGATTGAATAAGACAAGACCATAAAGAAAAAAAAAACATGAAACACATTTCTTGAAATCCTTTTTTCCCCATGCTTGTCCTATTATTACCTACCTGAAAAGTGAAAAACTGGTAACTTCTATACACAAAAAAATAAGATATACATATACCCTTTAGTTAGTTCATCTCACCACAGTAAAAAAAAAATAAAAAAATTGAATTTTTCAAAATGGGGTTAAAGAATTGAATCATATTGTTCAAATTTTGTTTTTATTTCACTTAAATTTCTGCAGAAAATAGCATAGTGGAACTACTTTTGCCATGTCTTCTTGTAATATTCTTTGTAGTTACCAGTTTTATAGTTCTTGTAATAATGTCAAACCCCACATTGGTTCTTTTAAAAATAGCAACTTTTCTCAATCTTGGTCAAATAGGACACATGGTTCATCTTATTTTCACAAGAATTCTCAGCTTGGTAGAAACAATTTTGTTATTGTTAAGGCTTCAGATTCAACAACTAGCAGAAAACAAGTAGAGGTAACCCCCCCCCCCCCCCCCCCCCTTTTTTTTTCATAGGTTGGCATTAACTTGATAAAAAAGTTTGTTTTTTGTGAATTTTATTCTCTGCTGAGTTTGAATTTGATATTTTTCTTGTTTTATTTTCTTCATTTGAGCTGTTATTGTGTAAAAAGTTTTGAGGTTTGTCTGAATTTGGTTGTGGGGTGTTTTGATAACTTATAGCCCTGAAGAGAAGTATAAACAGTTTGGTGTTTTTTTGTAAATTTTATTCTCTGCTGGGTTTGAATTTGATTTTCATGTTTATTTTTTTATTTTGTTATGTGTTACTCGAGCCGAGTGTCTTCCGGAAACAGCCTCTCTATCTCTGTGAGGTAGGGGTAAGGTTTGCGTAAACTTTACCCTCCGCAGACCCCACTTGTGGGAATATAGTGGGTGTGTTGTTGTTGTTTATTTTTTCATTTGAGCTGTAATTGTGTGAAAAGCTTTGAGCTTTGTCTGAATTTTGTTGTGGGGGTGTTTAGATAACATATAACCCTGGAGAAGTTTAATAAGTTATAAAAAGGTTGTTTTTTTTTTCTGAATTTTATTCTATGCTGGGTTTGAATTTGATTTTCTTCTGTCGAGATGTAATTGCGTAGAAAGTTTTGAGCTTTGTCCAAATTTTGTTGTGGGGGTGTTTAGATAACATATAATCCTGTATATTGTCATAGTTTGGATTTGACTTTATAAAAAAATTTGGCTTTTTTGTGAATTTTATTCCCTGCTGAGTTTGAATTTTTTTTTTTTATGGAGCTGTAATTGTGTAAAAAGTTTTGAGCTTTGACTGAATTTTGTTGTGGGGGTACTTAGATAACATATAACCCTGAAGAGAAGTTCAATAGATTAGCTGATGAAGTGGATAGGGAGGCTGGGCTATCAAGACTTACTCTTTTTTCTCCTTGTAAGGTGAGTTAATCAAGTTAAATTCTTTTAGCATCAAACTCCTTTGTGTATTTTACCCTTAACTCTTTCTTTTCTTTTGGCAAATCTGCTGTCCTTTTGTGCTGCAGATAAATGTTTTCTTGAGAATAACAGGCAAGAGGGACGGCGGATATCATGATTTGGCATCTCTCTTTCATGTAAGTGTTGAACTTCCTTTTTTTATCTGCTGACAAATCAGAAGATCTTAATGCTTGAAAGAATCCCATTGGAATTATGCTATTTGTTACTCTATATGGCAAGTTCTTGTTAATGTGGAATTTACTAATGAAATTTTTTGAAGAATGAATTATTAGGTATGTTACAGGTTATGAAATGATGAGCCCTTTTGTTCCTTCAGGTAATTAGTCTAGGAGATAAAATAAAGTTCTCGTTGTCACCATCGAAGTCAAAGGATCGTTTATCTACTAATGTTGCTGGAGTTCCACTTGACGAGAGAAATTTGGTATGGAAGAAGCTATATGGTTATCCTCGTACTGATAAATTCTAATGAACTGATTGGTAAATTCGTGATTTTTCCACTCTCTTTGCAGATTATAAAGGCCCTCAATCTTTACAGGAAAAAAACTGGAACAGACAAACACTTTTGGGTAAAATCTTTAATCAGTTTGGAATAGCTTTTGGATATATTGCAACTGGTTTAACGTTATTACATATTTATCTGGCCAGATTCATCTTGATAAGAAGGTGCCAACTGGAGCTGGTCTTGGTGGTGGGAGCAGTAATGCTGCAACAACCCTGTGGGCAGCAAATCAATTCAGTGGTTGTATTGCCTCCGAAAAGGAGCTCCAAGAGTGGTCCGGTGAGATTGGTTCCGACATTCCGTTCTTTTTCTCTCATGGAGCAGCCTACTGTACGGGTAGGGGTGAGGTATGGTTTTTCATAGCACTTGCTTCCAAATGTCATATTCCTTCCGGTTATGTATGTGATCTTGTGTTTTCCTTGCATTTCATTCGGTCTCTAGCTATGTTGCTTGGATTCTCCAAAAATACTGCCACACCCGTGTCGGATCCTCCAAAAATGCACTAATTTTGGAGAATCGACACATTCATGGAGGATAAGACACGCACCCGTCGACATTTTTAAAGAATCCGAGCAATATAGGTCTCTAGTGCTGATAAATGATAATCAGTCTCTGATCAGTTGGGTGGAAAGTGGTAGTTCAGCTGTAGCGAGAGTAGATTAATAGCCTGTTTATCCAAGCTTTTCCTAGGCTAAAAGGATTTTTTTTCCCCCCAAAAATGCATCTTTTCGAAGCTGACATGTTTGGCCAAGCTTTTAGGAGAAGAAAAAGCGCTTTTGAGTCGAAGCAGAAGTTGTTTTTGAGAAGCTGAAAAAAGTAGATTCTCCCCAAAAGTTCTTTTTTGAAAAGCACCTTTGAGAAAATACACTTATAAGAACCCGCAAGGGTGGCTCAGTTGGTTGAGCATGGGGCTTTCATAATGGAGGTCTCAGGTTTGAAACCCCCTGCCTACAACAGCAGGGGATTTGCCTTCTGGGTCGAGCTCGTCGCACGGGGCTTGCCTAGTGCGGGTTATCTCTCCTGTGTGGTTTGCGAGCTATTGCACAGGAGCTGGCTGGGTTTACCCTATGCGCACCCGAAGGGTAGCGGCTGCGGGTTCCCATGTCATAAAAAAAATACACTTAGTAGCACTTTTTAAAAGCTTGACCAAACACTAATTGCTGCTCAGAAGTGCTTTTCAAATTGATTAGTCATATACAAACTGCTTCTCACCAAAAATAAGTACTTTTTTGAAAAGCACTTCTGAAAAAAAAACACTTTTCAAAATAAGCTGATTTTCAAGGCTTGTCAAAAAACTATAAAGGGTAGATGAGGTCATCTGACTCTTACTAGCCTGTATGGTTAGCAAGATTTTAAATTAAGACCACTTGTTCTGCTTAAACCCTTTTGCAAAATTTCAAATTCATTATCATTGACAAAAAGGTTCTATGAGAAGTGACTAGCATCTTGGTTTACTTGCAACTTAGGTTGTATCCACACTTTAATGTCACAAATTAAATGTATTAATATTAAATTTCGCACCTTTCTCCACTCCTTCCTTTCACATGAGAAGTATAATTTCGACTTCATAAGCATGTTTATTTTGTGATAGGAGAGCTACAAGTATAATTTATTCAGACAAGTAGGGTCAAATCATCTTGTGCTTCTCAAAATTAAGAAAACCAGCATGCAAAAAGGAGATATAGCTTATGTCATATAATAACTGTTAATGAGTAGTGTGATAGTCACTCAATAGGTTGTAGATTTGACCATTAATGACCTGAGATTCCACATGGAAACCACAAATTCAAATTGGATGGAAAATTGAAATTTTGCAAAATGATGGTGAGGAAAGAATTCTCGAACTCTTTGCCGAACTGAGTTTCTATCTTTAGCTTCTTTTCGAGGCCTTCCATAGTTACAAGTTTTTTGGTATATACTCCCTCCGGATCAAAAAAAGAGTCCACTTAGCCATTTACACACCCTTTAAGAAACTACTCACTTCAAGAAAAAAAATATGTAAATTGACTAAACTACCTCTAATTAAATAGGCATTGGGATTTGATCACATAACACTTAATAGGGGCAAATCTGGAAAGATAAGGTTAATTGTTTCTTGATTTAATAAGTGGACACTTTTTTTTATCCGAAGGGAGTAAAAAAAAGGATGCATGTGAGCTGAAGCAGTGGTCAATGCATGAGAAATGGCTTGTAAATTGCTATAATGTTATTACATCTCATCTTGTCCCGTATAAATTCAAATTATGGAACTATGCATTTGTTTGTTCAGGTTGTTCAAGATATCCCATCGCCCATACCATTTGACATTCCAATGGTTCTCATAAAGCCTCAACAGGAATGCTCTACTGCTGAAGTTTACAAGGTGGTACAAATTGAAGTTAGTGAACAAGTTTAGGATGAATCTATATGATCTTGGTTATCAAAGTCTAAGAGAAATTTGGTTTGACAGCGTTTTCAGTTGGATCTGTCTAGTAAGGTTGATCCCTTGAGCTTGCTGGAGAAGATATCAACTAGTGGAATATCTCAAGATGTGTGTGTCAATGATTTAGGTACGAAATGAAGATTAGACACCTCAACATTTGTTCAATACCTTATCAAAATACACAGAGACACATATATCTCTGTGTGTGTGTTTGTATTTCTAAATTCATGTGCACTGAAGTAACTTTCCTAATGGCCTTGCTCGACAAATAGGAAAACTTTCTTATAGTTGCTTAGTCCCCCTCAGGCGTGTAGGTTGGCTATGCTAATGAATAAATGCCAATACCAATTCCTTCCAACTGCATCGTCTTGGGGCTGATCAGTCATCAGTAAGCCGTTTAGCCATGAAAAATATTCACTTTCTTTTGGAATAATTTTTCACTTTTTTTAAAAAAAAAATCAGTGTTTGGTTATGAAACTTCCAAATCCAACTTGGAGTTGGGTTCCAAATTTGGAGAAGTGCTCAAAACCTGTTTTCCAACTCCATCATAAATTCCAAATAAAGTGCTCTCTTTCTCCCCTTATAAAAAGTATAACCAAACACAACTCTATCTTCAATCCCAACTTTATAAATTCCAAATAAAGTAAAAAATACGTGGAATCTATGGCCAAACGCCTACTTAGAAATGCAACTTTGAAAGCGCACTCTCTTCATTCCCTGGTTTCACTGAGGAAAGGACTAATCTTTCTCTCTCTACTGTAGCTTCTTTCCTCTTGTAGTCTCTGAAAAATGAGAACTTCGCTTTATTGATTGCAATCATGCAACGTGAATCTGAAAACTTTTCTCCTTATAATGGTTGATTACTTTCAAATGAGAACTTCGCTTATTGATTGCAATCATGCAACGTGAATCTGAAAACTTTTCTCCTTATAATGGTTGATTACTTTCAAACACATTAGTGAAACATATTTCATATCCTTTTCTAGGAGTCTGCTTGTGAATTACCAGTTTCAGTTTTATGTTGTGCGAAGTAAATAGAGGATTAGTTTTTTTTTTTTAATAAGAAAATGGAGGATTATTTTTTAGTGTTTCCTTGTCCTGTTTTGTTGCAGCAAGTGATTGTTTCAGCTAGCTAGGTAGACTAGATTCAAAACTAGACTGCTAAAATCAAACACATAAAATAGACTGCTCTTATTTTCAGAAAAAAATAAAATAGACTGCTCTTCTTTTTACCAGTTCTTTCTTTTCATGCTCACCTTTTTGAAAGTATAGGTTATTTTCCATCCTAAGTCATTGAGTCTGCATATGTGATTTGGGAATCAGTATTAGTCGAATGTAGTATTTAAATATGGATCCATTGGGAAATCAGCAGCGTGGATCTTGCACTTTGAAGATTTTTTTTTTGCTCAGAATTACGCTCATTTGACATTGGTAATATTTCTTGCAGAACCTCCCGCCTTTGAAGTTCTTCCATCTCTTAAAAGGTTAAAACAGCGAGTAATTGCTGCAGGCCGAGGACAATATGATGCAGTCTTCATGTCTGGAAGGTATTCTTTTTCCTTAGCCTGGCTCATATTCTTGATCTCTCTTTTCTAGATTGTCCTATAGCCTATTTGGCCAAGCTTCCATAATCTGCTTATTTTGAAAAGTACTTCTCGAAAAAGTACTTTTGGAGATTAGCGGTTTGTGTTTGGCTAATTCAATTTGAAAAGCACTACTGCCAATATTAGAGCAGTATTTTGTGCTTGGCCAATGTTCCAAAAGTGCATCTAGGGAAAAGCCACTATTCTTAGTTCTGAATAATAGCTTCTGCTATTACTCAGAAGTGACACCTCAACTTTCTAAAATAAGCACTTTTTTTTAAAAAAAATTTAGGCTTCCCAGAAGATAGGCCACATGCTATTAGCTCTAATCCTTTTAGCTTGTACTTAAAGGTTTTCAAGCAGATGAGTGAGTCAATGTGGATTAGACATGTTGGGCAATATGAAGAAATGAAATTAACAGTGTTAGCCATTGTTGGAGTTAGATCTCACATGGAAGAAGTTATTTGCATTCGTCGTTATGGTTCCTGAACCAACAAATACACCAACCATTACTAGCTCTGATAGAAATATAAAGTCATAACTTGTAGACTTTATCATCATAGCGAGTTGTAAGGGGCTTTTATGAGATCTGTATAGGGGAACTTCTTTATGTAACATTTTTCGACTACTGAACTCAACAGTTAAGCTGAATGGTTAAAGTTTCTAGTGATGTGCGATTGAGTGGAAATGATTTTCATTCTTGAACGTTTGCACTAACTTAACTTTTTATTTCGGTCCACCAACTTATATTGTAATCCTAATATCTAAGGTAGTATGAAAAAATCACTACATAAGCAAAATATGTTAACACGTTTTCAGATTCTTTTCTTGATTGTAATGCCTAGTCTCTAATTTTAGTTGTATAATTTGTCAAATAGCCATGCTCCTGCAAGCTGTAGCTCATGGCCGAAGAGATTTATCTCCTTGTTGTCTCTGACAGGACAGATACTTAATGTCGTCTTATTCCTGCACTTTATCCTTAGTTTGAGACTGTTACTAATTACAAAACTGAAATGCAGTGGAAGCACTATAGTAGGGGTTGGCTCTCCAGACCCACCACAATTTGTCTACGACGATGAAGAATACAAGGATGTCTTCTTGTCAGGTAAATAACAAACAACGCGACTACATGATAATGCAATCTGCATCTAGTTAGTCTACATTCTAGTATTCTAACTCATTTAGATTAACTCTCAAGTAGGATAGGCAAAAGGGTAGAAGAAAGGGTTAACTATCCACCGTGTTCAAACCGTGCCCTAGCTGGCCCTCGGTGTTTCACAAAGAAAAATGATTAAGCTAGGCTCTTAAGTAGGATAAGCGAAGGGTAGAGGGGCGGGCCCATTGTCCACTGAGTTCAAACCGTGCTCCAGCTGGCCCCTCGGTTATCCACAAAGAAAAAAGATTAAGCTGGGCTCTTAAGTAGGATAGGATGAACTAGGGTGGCAGTTAGAGTTTCGGAGTGGATTGCGATCTCTTTCCTGATCTTTCTTAATAGGAATACATACATGACATTTAAATAGTTCAATTTATTGAAAGCGGTAAGCAATTTGTTGCGCTCATAAAATTTTGGGATATCATCTGTATTTGCTGAGTAATTCACACGTAGTTCAGTTACTTGAATGTGACAAAATATAGTTTTATGGTGTTACTATTATAATAGGTAAAGTTACTTTTAATGTGACAGAAAAACAGTTTTGCGAGTTTACGGTCATAGTGGGTAAAGTTTAGCGACTACATGTGAAATTAAAACCCGAATTGTCCATCGCTTAATCAGCAGTCACTCTCCATAAGCAGGGGTGGAGCTAGAAGTCCGGATACGGGTTCGGCTGACCCAGTAGCTTTTGCTCAAATAGTACATTTGTGTTAAGAAATTCATTAAATATGTACACTTAGAACCCAATTATTATCACTTGATGTTGTCATTCTAAAATCCAGCACCCATCGCCTCTGTTAAGATTTCACTGTTCTTGCTGCGACCATATCCTAGTTACGCGATAGTGAAGAAGCACGATTCTTGCTTTGGATTGTTGATGAATTTGTACTACCCAATCGTTTGTGCTTATTGTGTATCACTGTGTAGTTGTGCTCTCTCTGATATACAAGTCATTATGAATTTTGCAGAAGCTAGTTTCATCACTCGACCAGCAAATCAGTGGTATGTGGAACCTGTTTCAGGTAGCAATTGTGGTGATCAACCTGAGTTCTCCACATCTTTTGGTAAGTCTTAGGCTCAGAGCCTATAGATTGAAGCAATAGGATAAGTTTGCAGTTGTAAATGTAATGTCCAATGAGGACTATTCCTGTAACCTCATCCTTTTTCTTTGGATGCACTATTCAAAAAATAAAAATAAAATTCAGTCAATCAATTTCATGTTGCTAAAAAAGGATCTCACTCACTACAGGTTAATATGCTCTGTCAAGCTAGACTAGATGATAGGTAAAGGGGGCAAATGGGTGAGTTGGATCAAAACTGGTCAAATCGATAAACACGTCATGATCCTACCTAGCTAAAGTTTGCTTGGGTCAAGATGGGTCAAAGAAAGGGTTTAAGTCCAACCGCGGAATATGAGCCAACCTCCCTTCTTTCTATTTTGCTTTTTGGAAAAAAAGAAGTGAAAGGTAATGTATTTCTTTTCAATTATTAGCCACGTTCTTTCAAATTTACATAATCCTCAATCTCCAAACTTGATTTTGTATGCTTTGTATGCTTAGATTTGACAGCATATTAAACCATCGGGTTACACTATTTTGACCCATTTTGACTCAATAGTTTGATGAATCATTTTGACTTCAACTCGTCGGATCAAGTTACCAAATAAGTCACAATCCAGTTCATTAAATTTGGCGGGGTTGGACAGGTTACTAAAAATAGGTTGAGTTTGCTACCTCTAATATTGACAGGTAGAAACCCTGCATAATAGTTTTGCTTGGAAAACTAAAGACGTTGTCCTTATGACTCTTGCTTCTCTTCTATTTTCCAAAGTTGCAAATTTCAGTTTCTTTTGAAGAAAAAATAGTTCCAATCTAGTACCAAAATGGAGATGGTATTTTATTTATCAATAATAAAAAGAAGACAGGTGGTAAAGATAATATGAAAAGAGAAATATTGAGAACAAGAAAATAAAAAGGAATACCCAAGTCCTGTCATTTTGAGAGTGGACTATCTCATAGGTCGCAAGCAGTTTCATTGGCTCAATTTGGGTTTTATGTATAAAAGTAGTTTTATAGATACCAAACTTGAGATTGTCTTTTTCTTTCCCCCAAACTTGAACTTCTGTCTTAACTTCTTTTGTTTTAGGAACAAAAGTAATGTATAAAACAAATGTTTTAGGATCAAAACATTTCCACTAACACGGACAACAAACATCAACAGGGAAAAGAAACCAATACCTAACATCAAATTCAAGCACTTTTGCTGGTCCTTAGTCTTTCTCCTTGTTCATGAAAATAACGAGCTGCCTCGCTAAGCTAAAGAGGTCTTTCTCTTCAAAAGGAATAGTCCACTCAAGAACCGCCACACATTTCCACTTTAGCCACTCTGTTGTCAAACCCAGCAATACCACGCCTATTCGACAGGACAGGTCTCCTCGTAGAGGGATAGCCTTAACAGCGAGACCACGGGTAAATTAATCTATCTCTTAATCAAATCACTCCGGATGATATTTCTTATACAATAATCACGCAAGATTCTCATGTAATTCAGAAGAATGGGAAGTACATAGCTTGTATTTAATAAACGAGCTTGTAAGCTGGAGAGCCTTTTGTCAATTCATAGTTTATTGATCTCAAGTTTCTAATAATATGCCAAAAGCTTATTCAAACAGCTTTTGTTCATACAGCACATGCACCACAAATTACTTATCATACTCGTAAGTTAAAAGCTTTATCTGCTCAAAATCTATACGTATAAGAAATAATATTTGACCTGTATACACAGTATCACCCTTCGCTGGTTGTAGCACCTCCTCTGGTTAGCACAAAAGTCAAAAGAAAAAGTTTCCAAGTAATGTGTGACACATTCAGAATACACACGGTGCATCTAAGGAAACATGTCATAGTCAATGGAAATGAAAGTATGCTAGAGCACTATCCTCTTGTCATATGAAGTTAATGGCATGAAGAGACAGGTCGTTGGCAAGATTTATATGATACTTTTTAGCAGAATGATCTCTGCCTTCTATTGGTCGAATCAAGAAATCCATAGTGGAGACAAGAAAACAATTACTGCACTGCCAAATCAACTTGGTTTTATTCAGTAGAAAAAAGCATTGTAAACTATTCAACAGTATCATGACTAAAACAATATGCTACTAAATTCACAACAGGAAAGGTCCTTAGTTATATATATTATCATTTCCCCAGCCTAATTATCATGTTCTTGGACGATGCGGAAGTGGAGGACTACACATTTCACATAGCCAGAAAAAACTGAGAATGCAACTGTAACAGAATCTACTACTACAAATGAGTTTTTAGCATTTCTATAGTTTGATGTACCGAGTGTCTAAAACCTGCAATGTGAGGATAAGCACAAAATAAGTAAACCTACATGATTCATGACACCATATAAACAAAAGGAATGAATACGAAAATTGAGATCCATCCAGCCCAACCTATGGACGGGCATTCAGAAACGAACTGGTTGACCTATATGAACAGTTATAATTCCTCAACCTGTGTACGTCACAAAATGTACCAACTTATAGAAGGACAATCAAAAACAAAATGGTTGAGTATGCAACACTAAGGCAAGTTAACAGCCTAGACAAAGAATAGAACACTTAGTTGTGACCTGAACGCAGTCAATATGGCCATATTTATGCAAGCCATGAACCTGCCGCCTGTGCTAACTTCACAAATAAAATTGGCAATTGCTTATGCTTCTCAGATATATTAGCAATGGGAAAGCAGTACACCGTATACAAGAAATGGCATAGAACTATCCTATGGGAGGCTCACATCATATGAAGGAACATTGTTACAATTACCCGTTACTTAAAACTTACTTTAGGATATTCAAATACCGATAAGCTAAAATATGTCAGCTTTATTTTCACATACACAAGAGGCATACATCACTTGGCACTTGTTAAGCACTAGCGGCATCCCCTATAAGCTTGAAGTCTTCGACTTGCTTGAAGTTCTCCCATGACTTCACCCAGACCTTGGCTTCATATGCTTTCTTCTTACCACCTTCAGTCGCCTCCAGTGTTATATAGTACATGGTTCCAGCAACCACTTGTTCCTTCACATTCACAACCTTTCCAAACTCCAAAAGAGTGTTCTGTTATAGAATATTGTTCAAAAAGCAAGAAATAGTGACCCATGAGTGCTGAAGTTAATCTGAGTCATAAGGAAGTGCAAAGAAGATGAAAGGTTGTCCCTTTTACATGCTTAATCACATACAGACACACTTGCAAAAGTTGTATATATTTCGGACATGCTAAATTGGTTAAAAACATAAATCATTGCCTCAAAAAAAATACTAAAATACTAGGTGACGTAAGGTCAGGTTCAAATCCAAGGGCGCGACCTAATGGTCAATGAAGTGAATAGAGAACCATAAGGTCTTCAACTCCTAGTAGAAGCAAGAACACTGGATAATTTCTTTTCATTTGTTCAAGCCTCAGTAGACAAAGTTACAGGTACCGGGTATCTCGTGGAATTAGTTGGGGTGTCAGCAAACGGGCCTGAACACCACGGTTATCAAAAAAACAAAAAAAAAGGATTAAAATACTTATTTTGTTATTTCTCCTCTTCTCCTCTCTCAAAAGAGCACTAACTAAACATAAATAAGCTTATCTGAATTAGTTTATCAACTTATAAACTACTCTCTTTGTCCCATACTATGAGAAACAATTCAAACATTCAAGATTCAAAGAGATAAAATCAGGTTGAAATATTCTTAGCTCAAGGTTTAAATCATTTAACTTATTTTTCTTTTGATGAGTAATGAGTAAAAGTTTAAAATCATTACTACTAAAATGATGTTATTCACCATATAAAATTGTTACATTTCAAAATGATTAAATTAAATTTATTACATGTGTGGAGGCAAATTGGTCAATTTAGCTCCCAAAAAAACAGAGAGTGCCAGAATTAGGAATCAAACGATTTATCTTAAAAGTTGTACCCAGTGAGTAACTTTCTTTAATCTCAGCTCTTAGCTTAGTAGCTTTAAACTATACAGAAACAGGTGTTGTATATTATCACAATTCGGCTTGTATATGAGTTTAGATCTGGGATTGTGGGGATTTTAAGGCTAATGCATTATTTTCAAGGCATAGTGTATATATTTTGCATTTTTTTTTTCAAGGAATATTGTATATATACATAGTATTATTTTCTTTTCGAAAAAGGCTCAAATATGTCATCAAACTATCAGAAATGACTCATTTATGTCACTCATCAATAGTTTGGCTCATTTATGCCATCGAACTATCGGAAATGACTCATTTATGGCACTCATCAATAGCTTGGTTCATTTATGCCATCGCCCGTTACCAAAATGACTCATCCACGTCATTTTACATCAACACTAATTTTATAATACCAGATATTTGAGTCTTTTCCTTTTTCTTTTTAAAAAAGTACTATCTACACGTTACTGACAGGGGCGGA
Source organism: Lycium barbarum (assembly GCF_019175385.1). Classification (NCBI taxonomy): domain Eukaryota; kingdom Viridiplantae; phylum Streptophyta; class Magnoliopsida; order Solanales; family Solanaceae; genus Lycium; species Lycium barbarum. The sequence goes on from NC_083338.1 coordinate 17,866,776, forward strand.
TGTAGCTTGATGTTAGCGGGTTCATCTAAACCGTACTTCCGACGCGGAGCACAAATTAATGAGAAAATCCACAAACATTTACAATAATACTAAATATGAACCTACAACTTTAAAAATTATAATGTCTGATAATGCCCCTTTGCATTAAATTGAGAGTTCATCTAATTTGAAATCGACACATAGTGGATTAATAGCTTGATTGATCTTTTTTTCTATTTAACAGTGTTCTTTCGTTTTAAGTAAAACAACACAAGTATTAACAATAAAACATAAAATCAGATGAAATCTTGACAAACCCATTTCAAAATTAAAAGAACAAACACAATCAAATGCACAAACAGGGAAAAGAAAAAGAAGGAACCTGTTTTTTATTGTGTGCATCAACAGCAAAACGAGCAAGATCATTGATCTCAAGGCTGTTTTGTGATCCACCTGCCTCACTAATTCCTCCTAACATTGTAAAGAATTTTTGGGTATCTGTAAATGGGTTTTGACAAGAATAATAAGAAGATATATAAAGAGGAAGACTATCATAAAGTATACGGAAAAGGCTCATTAATACCCTAACCTATTGAAAATTAAAAGGCTCATAAATAACATTCTTCCACCTTTTAGTCTAAAAATACTTTTAAAGTTTATTTTTGGCTTAAATATACCCCTCAAACTAACAAGTTAAAATTAACTCTTTTAAAAAGCCAAATGACATTTTGTAATTGGTCAATAATAAAATTCCATAATTTAAAAAAAATCTGGAATTTTTTTTTTTAAATCTGGAATTTCTTTTTAAATTACGGAATTTTATTATTGACCAATTATGAAATTTTTAAATTATGGAATTTTTTAAAAAATCTGGATTTTTTTTTAAATCTGGAATTTTTTGTTTTAAATCTGGATTTTTTTTTAAATTACGGAATTTTATTATTGACCAATTACGGAATTTTTAAAAAAATCTGGATTTTTTTTTTTTAAATCTGGATTTTTTTTTAAATTACGGAATTTTATTATTGACCAATTACAAAATGTCATTTGACTTTTTAAAAAGAGTTAATTTTAACTTGTTAGTTTGAGGGGTATATTTGAACCAAAAACAAACCTTAAGGGTATTTTTAGACCTAAAAGGTGGATGGAAGGATATTTTTAGACCAAAAGGTGGAAGGAGGGTGTTTATGAGTCTTTTTCAATAGGTTAGGGATATTTATGAGCCTTTTCCGTAAAGTATATGCTAAATTTAAAGTAGTAGATATTTAACAAGAGGAAGTGACACGGAAGAATCGTCAGTCACGATCAACGACTTTAACGGAGCGCGTTTAATTAAAGTTACACTGAATCTGAATACTCCCTCCGTTCACTATTACTTATCCACTACGTTAAAGTATATGCTAAATTTAAAGCACGGAAAAGGGTTAAATATACCCCTGTACTATCCGAAAAGAAAAGGGTCAAATATACCCCTTGTTATACTTTTAATCCAAATATATCCTTACCGTTATACTTTCGGACTAAATATATCCTTCTCCTTCTACTTTGGCACGAAATAGCCCTTAATTTTAACGGAGAGACACATGTCAAGCTCAGAATGAAATGACCCACCCCCAATTTTAAATACCCAATTTCCTTAGAAACCCACCTGTTTAACCCGACCCAGCCCATTTTCTTTTCTTGTCATCTTCATGTTTTCTCTTAAGACCTAAATTTGAGTTTTCGTTGCCGAAAAGAATGGAATTCACCGGAGATGCAAACTTTTGACACTTGCTTCCAGGATCAGAGCAAGGAGAGTGTTGACATTAGCCCAACTGTCCAGGCCCATTGCTCCAACCCGGACTCATGGCCCAGTTGATAGTTAATGAACAGTTTATTTTTGCTACTTAGTCCTTGTAATTTCTAATGTTGTAATAGATATATAGGGTGATGGAACATTCCAGAGAACACAAGAAAACATATTCATTTTCATTTTCTCTCTCTACACAGATGAATAAAGCTCTCTCTTCTCTTATATGAAGCCTTAGGGTTTCTCGGTATATTTGTTGTATATCTTCAATGTTTTCACTTGTAACATGGTATCAGAGCAGGATTTTCGAGATCCTCTCTAGATTCTTCATAGATCGATTGTATTTTTGATGAAATTCTTTCGTCGTTTTCACAAATTTCACAAAATTTGCTTGTTGTCGAATTTTTTGGCATACATTGCAAGCTCTTCAAGATTTGTGGTTGGTTTACGCGTAGTCGATTGACTGTGGTTCAAATTCGAAGAAATTTGGGGAAAGTATGAAAATCTAGGGTTTCGATCTGCAAATCTAGGTTTCGATCGAAATTTTGTGGTTACAAGGTGAGCGAGCTGTCGCTGAGTTCGATTATCGTGGTTCCCAAGGCCTTACTTCTTCAGGTTGCGAAGAAGGGCGGTAACAATTTCAAATTTCTCTTGTTAGGATCTGGTTAGGGTTTGTTTCGATTTAGGATTGATTTTTTAGTTGATCTCTGTTAAAATTGTTGACCTCTGATCTTACCTGTTATTAGTACCTGGTATTAATGAAATAATGGCTGCTCGTGTTACTAGTAGTTCTGAGGGATTTGAGGAATTTACAATTTTGACAAACCATCATTTTTATGTGCATCCCTCAAATAGCCCTGGACATCATTTAGTTTCTCCCAAATTTGATGGTATTGGCTTTGTAGTTTGGCGAAAAAATATGTTAACTGCCCTATCTGCTAAGAACAAATTAGGGATTATAACTGGTAAAGTTGATACTCCATCACCTGATTCTCCCCTCTACCCTTTCTGGGAAAGGTGTAACGACATGATAATTGCCTAGATAACGAATTCACTCTCCACAGAAATTGCCACTAGTGTGATGTGTTTGACACTGCCAAAGATATTTGGGCTGACATAAATGAGAGATTTGGCTCTTCTAATGGGTCAAAGTATATCCAGATTCAAAGGGAGATTAGTGCTACCTCCCAAGGATCTTCTAGTGTGGCCTCTTACTTCACTAAACTTCACAGCCTTTGGGACGAGCTCAACACAGCCTATGTAGGACCTGTATGTACATGTGGGGCTTTGCCTAAGTTCATTGAGCAACAAAAGTTGTTCAGTTCCTCAGTGGACTGAATGATTCATACTCTACATGCAAGAGCAATATTCTTATGATGACTGATCTTCCGAGCTTAAGCAAGTCTTATTCAATGATACAACACGATAAGAAGCAAAAAGAGAACTCCTCTCCTATATCTAGTTTCTCAAATGAATCTGCCTGTTTCAATGCCACTGGTTCTTGCAACTACAGTAGTGGGCAAAACAGGACCATGCCTTCTAATCCCAGTTCCAACAGAAACTTTTCTCAGAGGGTTCAATTTGATCCTCCTACTTATACAAACAAAAATAATAGGGTTCCATTTGATCCTAAGAGGGGTCCTTCCTCCACTTACAACTCTACTCTGTTTTGCAAATACTGCAAGAGGTTTGGATACCTCATGGAAAAATGCCACAGGCTTCATGGCTTTCTAATAGATTTCAAGTTCACAAAGAACAAAAAATCTGCCTCCTGTGTCCAGACTGATACCACCTTCAACCCAGAACATATGTCTTCTACTTCTCAGTCTGATAATGGTGGACAGGGTTTCACCAAAGACCAGTATCAACACTATCAGCATCTCCAACAAATGTTCAAGCAAACTCACCTAAGTGCACATCAAGGTGCTGACACTGAGAATTTGGGCTTTGCTAATTTTGCAGGTGTGTTTAGTTACCCTAAGGTTAATTCTGTAGCTTTCCATGCATGTGCAGTTTCCACTCTAGGTTCCAATCCTTGGATAATTGATTCTGGTGCAACAAATCACATGACACCTCACAAAAAATTCCTTCACAACATTAAACCCCTTATTACACCTTTCTTAATTACTCTACCTAATGGTTATAAAGTTAAAGTAATTTCAACTGGTTCCCTGCACCTTCGATCAGACATGACTCTACATAATGTCTTACTGGTTCCCTCTTTCCACTTTAATCTCATTTCTGTTCACAAGTTGCTTGTACAATTTAATTGCAAGGCACTTTTCTCAATATCTAATTGCATTCTACAGGGCCCTTCGCTGAAGAAGCAATTGGAAATTGGTAAAGCTGCAAATGGATTGTACTTTCTAAACTGTGATGGTTTACTGTCTACTGCTGCTTCATCTATGTCCTCCAGCCCTTTTGTTTCTGTTTCTAATTCTGTGACTTGCAATACTTCTTTACCTGTTAGTTTTGTTTCTCATTGTCCTCCATGTAATTCAACACTTGACATCAATAAGACTGATTTAGTTTGGCATCAAAGATTAGGTCACATGCCTTTTAATAAAATGAAATCCATCCCTTGCTTATCTAATGTTATCTCTTCCAAACAACATTTCTTTTGTGATATATGCCCTAAAGTTAGGCAACAGAGGCTACCTTTTCAAACTAGCACCACTCACACATCTGTTCCCTTTCAGCTTGTTCACATTGACATATGGGGTCCCTATAACACTCAGACTTATAATGGTTTCAGATATTTCTTGACATTAGTGGATGATTTCTCCAGAGTAACATAGACACACCTTCTATCATCCAAAAGTAACTCTTTTTCAGTTCTTAAGGCTTTTGTTGCTATGGTCAAAGTTCATTTCAACACAAATGTTCAATCTTTCAGATCTGATAATGCTTATGAGTTAGGTAGCTGTTTTGAAATTCAGTAATATTTCTCTGACAATGGTATTCTTCACCAAACCACAATTCCTCATACCCCACAACAAAATGGGATAGTAGAAAGAAAGCACAAGCATCTTTTAGAAGTGTCTAGAGCCCTTTTTTTCCAGTCCAAGCTTCCATTGAAATATTGGGGTGAGTGTGTCCTCACAGCTACCTACCTCATTAATAGAATGCCTTCAGTTGTTCTACAAAATGGTACCCCTTTTGAAGTTCTTCATGGGTATTCTCCTGTTTATACTCACCTAAAATCTTTTGGCTGTTTTTGTTATGCTATTATTCCCACTTCCACTAAAGATAAATTTCAACCTAGATCCATTCCTTTTGTCTTTATAGGTTATCCATGTGGTAAAAAGGGGTTCAAGTTACTCAACCTAAATACACATTCTGTTTTTGTCTCAAGGGATGTGGTGTTCCATGAGCACATTTCCCTTACCATCAGTCCTCCACCATTTTTTTTCCTCCTTCCCTTCAACCTTTTGTTGATGTTCCTGCTTCCTCTCATTCCTCTCCAGTGGTTGACCAGGATCCACCCCTTGTTCCTGTTATTCCTGATCCTGCCCCTGTCTTTTCTCCTGTTCCTAACTCTCCTGGTTCTAACTCTCCTGTTCCTCCTAGAAGAAGTTCCAGGCCATCCCATTTCCCTCAATACCTATCTGATTTCATTTGCAACACTATTCTTCCTTCTTCTCCTTCGCCTTTATCTCTTCCTGTTAATTCTAAAGTCCCAGTCTCTGCCCTGCATATGCATGAGCCTCAGTATTACCAACAGGCAGTTTCTAATCCTACTTGGCAAGAAGCAATGCGAAAGAAATTTGAAGCTCTTGAAGCGAACCATACTTGGGACATTGTTCCACTTCCTTCTCATAAGAAAGTCATTCCTTGTAAATGGGTTTATAAGATCAAACAAAGGTCAGATGGTACAATTGAAAGGTATAAGGCTAGGCTAGTTATTAGAGGTGACACTCAAAAAGAAGGAATAGACTATACTGAGACCTTCTCCCCAGTGGTTAAACTCACTACTGTCAAATGCCTTCTCTCCTTGGCCGTTAAGAGGCATTGGACAGTATTTCAACTTGATGTGAACAATGCCTTTTTGCATGGTGACCTGTCTGAGAATGTGTATGTCACAACCCGACTAGGGGCAGTGACGAGTACCCGATACTTGTACCGAGCACCCCTTATCTATCATATTACCTTTACCTCATGGCAAGCCGTGTAAACAGAGCCATATTTTTTTTCCTTTCTGAACATTAACATTAGCAGCGTCACCATAAACATAAGTAGTAAGCTTTCCGTTATCGCGTTATACCGGGACGCGAACAATTCAAAATACAACACATCTAACTGTACATAGCTGACTGTGCATATCTGTCTACGAGCCTCTAGACATAGTACACTTATACATAGAAAGGGCCGAGTACTGTCGTGCCCGAATGTACATACACAAAATAGTACCGCTGGAGTGAGGCTCCGAAACAACTGGAGCGCTGTCAAGTGTGGCTGGTAGAACTTCTAAGGATCACGTCCACCTGTCTGCTGACCTGCGCGGCATGAAACGCAGCGTCCACAAGAAGGGACGTCAGTACGAATAGTGTACCGAGTATGTAAGGCATAAAAGATAATATAAACAGTAACAGAGAGTACGATTAACAATATCATGGAGTCATAGGGCATATAACGGGGCAGGAAAGTAACCTGTACGTGGGAAGGCCTCTGTTTCAGGCTGGCTATCATGTAGGCTTGCCCTTTTCTCTTTGAGACATTTCTTTCTCGTAGACACAGAAAATAGGATTTATATCGTGTCATATTTTATCATATTATGTGCTGCTCTATCATAGCGTGTCGTATCACGTCATGTCGTAGCATCTCATATCATAGTATATCTTGGCATAGCGTATCACGTCATAGCATTGCCCCTTTTTTTTAGAACACGGTGTCCCTTATTCTCGTATACAGAAAACAGTACAATTCAGTAAACGGTATCTTCTACTCACATTTACAGACGCCGAATACATCGGCTCTCCCAACCCCCCTCCCCAACGGTGTCCCAACACATCATAGCATATATATCATACATCATATATATATACAGACGCCGCGTACGGCTCTCCCATATCCCGCGTCCGGGCATCCCGCGTCCAGGATGAAATCCAGCTGAATCAGGTGGTGATATAACAGTGGCCCTTCCCCTTTCCCCATATACATATACGTGTACATTTACTTCTTTATTATACGTATACATGTCTTATATACAAATACTTGTCCAATATACATATACATGTCCATACACAGATCCCTGTATCATATAACCAGCATGCACGGGAGTCCAAAGAAAGTTATGTCTATCGGAGTGACATAAAGTCGGTAACCTCCGATTACGTTATAGAATACTCGTGATCGCTTTGTCTCACCTTGAAGGAACGAGTATTTTAAGGTGACACCATCAACGGAGAATAATATTAAAGGAAACGTAGAATGAAATCGTGGCATCATAGATGACAGTTCATAGACTTTGAAATCTTTAGAAAATAAAGTCATAGCTAGGAAATATAAATAGGATTCAAAAATTAGTTTATCATTTTCATGTTTACATAAGATACTTAGCTTAGTCATCTTAGTCATAGAGTCGTTCCGGTAGTACGTATCATAGGCCTATCCTCTTATCTAACATCATTGTTATCATTATCGTCATGGAAGTGCCCTCGTTAGAAGAGTCATAGTACTTATCATTTGGTAACGAAATCGGGATCAAAGGTTCTCTTTGGATTCACTTCAAGTAAGTCAAGCAAGACTGTAAGGAAAATCTGAGAGTAACGGGTCCACCTCAGGCCGGATGGGGTGGCGTATATGATTTACATATGTTACGTGTCATGTCATTACTTGTGAGGGTTCTAGGGTAATCGGGTCCCACTTATGCAAGTTCTAAGGGTTTAAGAGGTCTTTCCATCATTTGCACACTTTCTAGTTCAATTCTATTGAACAAAAAGTGGAAAACATTAGGTGCGGATTCCGGGGACTAGGGTTGTCCCCGAGGCTCGTACCCGACTTATTACATCTAAGACATGCCATAGAAAGAAGGGTGAAGCCTTACATACCTCTTGCCGCTTCGTATGCTATCCCGAATTCAAGTCGCAAAATCTACAAATTGGTCACATTTACCAACTTTGGTTAGAGCTTTTGGAATTGCAATCTTAAAGTAACATTTGTCTACCGAAATTTCGGCAGCACTTCCCCTGTAAATACTCCATCCCACCAAGTTCAACTTGGCCAATTTCAATCAACAACAACCCCCGGGAATTCAACCCGGCCAAAGTATCAACAACAATGCCAACAACAATACTAACAATTCAATCAATATACAATTTCCTTCAAGACCTTCCAACTTTCATAAAACAATACTAACCTTATAATTTATATTTCAACAACACCATACTAATATCATTGTCTTCTATACATGTAAGAACATAATATTCAATTTACATAAACTTCCACCAAAACCATAATTCATCCACAATGCATTTTTCACCTTCCAATTTCATTAATAACAATCATAATTTGCATCTTGCCACTTTCATTTCCAAATTCACATAAACTACAATAAAGTCACATATTTTCCTATAACAACCTCACAACAAATTTTCCATAACAACAAGAACCATTTATCTTCCATATTACACTACAACTATACGGCCAACATCAAGCATACACACTACAACCTCTCCAAATTTATTCAACTTCCATTATTCCACATAGCATTCACAACAATAATAACCAAATACTAGATGAAACAGTTGAAACATGATTCCTACACATACATACACATATTACACCTCACGGCCACATCCCATAATATTGTTCTTCATGAATTTCATCCACTTTTGTACACTACAACATGCATAAATATTCATAACATGTAAAAGAGCACAAATCCTGACCTTTCTTTTCCTCCACTTCTTCACTTGACTACAACTTGGCAACTTGTATGATTTTGAATTTTTCTTGCTTCAACAACAACTCCACTTTGTTAAGGACCCTCTACTTGGTAGAAAATGATTTTTGAAGGAATTTTAGTCAATTTTTTCTTGTGGAATTCCTCTTGGCCGAAATGGCCTCAAGGTTTTCTCCTTCTTTTTTTGTTCTTGCTTTTTCTTGAAAGTTCTAGAGAAATAATGAATAAGATGACTAATTAAGTCATCTTATGGACTTATAAATTTTGCTCATATGGGCTTTGGCCCATTTACTAGAGATGGCCTAAATGGCCCCTTTTTCCTCTAAGCCCATATTATTATTATTTTGTGCTTTTCATGAAAATTTAATTTTTCCACATTCCAAATTTGCCCTTCGTCTCCCTCCATATTTCCACGAGTCATATTGCGAATTTCCTTTTATGCCCTTGACCTTTCTCATTATTTCCACTTTAATATTTTCATAACAACTTATATGCCCAGCAAAGTAAAAATATGGCCTTGATTACTGTCTTCCCGCGATTGTCTTGAATTATCCGATTGTACAAGAATGCGGGATATAACAGTGTATATGAAGATTCCTCCTGACCTTCAAGTTTCCTCAACTTCTTCTCCTTCTCATCTGGTTTGCAAACTCAAGAAATCTTTATATGGCCTTAAACAAGCTTCCAGGCAGTGGTTTTCTAAACTATCTGAGGCTTTGCTATCTAAAGACTACATTCCAAGCAAGAATGACTATTCCCTTTTCACAAAGTCTTCTGGAGATTCATTGGTTGCTCTTGTGGTCTATGTTGATGACATATTGTTAGCTGGTTCTAATTTGGCTGAAATGACTAACATCAAGTCCTTTCTTGATTCTCAATTTAAGATTAAAGATTTAGGTATGGTTCACTATTTTTTGGGTTTGGAAATTGTTCCTCACCCTGGTGGTTATCTCATGAATCAACACAAATTTACAACTGACCTACTGGCTGAATTTCATTGTTCTCATTTCACCCCTGTCACTGCCCTATTGGACTCTTCTGTGAAACTGGCTTCTGATGTTGGTGATCCCATTCCTGACCCCAGCACCTACAGAAGGCTCATTGGCAAGCTTAATTTCTTACAACACACTAGGCCTGATATATCCTTCTCTGTTCAGCATCTTAGTCAGTTCCTCACCTGCCCTCGGGTACCTCATATGCTGGTTGCACTACATGTTCTTCGGTATCTCATGGCTGCTCCTGATTTACGGATTTTTTTGAGTTCTTCTACTGATTTTTCACTTGTTGCTTTCACTGATTCTGACTGGGCTGCTTGCCCCTCCTCAAGGAGATCTGTTACTGGGTTTTATATTACTTTGGGTGGTTGTCCTATCTCATGGAAGTGTAAGAAACAACCGACTATTGCCTTATCATCTGCTGAGGCCGAATACCGAGCTTTGCGCAAAGTGGTTGCTGAAGTTGCTTGGCTAGTTCGCCTCCTTGGGGATCTTGGTTTGCGCATTACTGATCCTATCCCGGTATTTTGTGATAGCCAGGCTGCCCTTCAGATTGCCAAAAATCCGATTTTTCATGAACCCACTAAGCATATAGAGATTGATTGTCACTATGTTCGTGATTGTTTGAATTCTTCACTCATTTCCTTTCATTATGTTCCAGTGCTCATCAACTTGCAGATATTATGACAAAGAGTCTACCAGGTCCTCTTCATCACACTATGTTGGGCAAGCTGGCCGTGTGTACCCCTTCCAGCTTGAGGGGGGGGGGGGGTGTTGACATTAGCCCAACTGTCCAGGCCCATTGCTCCAACCCGGACTCATGGCCCAGTTGATAGTTAATGAACAGTTTATTTTGCTACTTATTCCTTGTAATTTCTGATGTTGTAATAGATATATAGGGTGATGGAACATTCCAGAGAACACAAGAAAAAAGATTCATTTTCATTTTCTCTTTCTACACAGATGAATAAAGCTCTCTCTTCTCTCATATGAAGCCTTAGGGTTTCTCGGTATATTTGTTGTATATCTTCAATGTTTTCACTTGTAACAAAGAGTGGTTGTACAGTCTTCTCTTTTATGTTTCTCAGGTTTATTTGGCAGCTAAAACCACATTAAAAACTAAAATCTCAAAGGAAAGACGACCCAAAAGAAAGCCCTGGGGAAAATGAGTCAAGTTGCTTATACTGAAGCAGAAAATACCATTGTTCATGACGTTCTATGTATAACTATTCAAAGAAAATTCCCCGATAATGGGCCATTGATGACAACAAAATGATTAGAGACCATTTAAGATGCCTCACAGGTGAAATTTCAGTTGACCCAAGTGTACATGATTGTACGGATAGATAACAGTTTCAACTGTAAAAAATTTCTCTTTCCTTTTCTTAGTAATGATCTTTCAAGTTGACACCTCTTGTATCAATAGAACATCTATTTACAATTGAAATAACTTTATGATGACCAATCTCAATTTCTCTTCTGCACGGCAGAGATAGTGGTAGGGAAACAATCCTTTTGGTTGACTTTTCATGATGCTAAAATTGACGAGCAGAATTATCATATGCTTAAAGTTTGCATCTCCGGCGAATTCCATTTCTTTCCGACAACGAACACTCAAATTTGGGTCTTAAGAGAAGAAGGCGAAGATGACAAGAAAAGAAAATGGGTCGGATCGGGTTAAACGGGTGGGTTTCTAAGAAAATCGAGCATTTAAAATTGGGGGCGGGTCATTTCATTCTAAGCTTGACATGTGTCTCTTCGTCAAAATTAAGGGCTATTTTGTGCCAAAGTAGAAGGAGAAGGGTATATTTAGTCCGAAAATATAACGGTAAGGATATATTTGGCTTAAAAGTATAACAAGGGGTATATTTGACCCTTTTCTAATAGTACAGGGGTATATTTAACCCTTTTCCATTTAAAGTATATGCTAATATGCTAAATTTAACAAGAGGGAGTAGTGCATTCTATATTAGTGTTTGGATTTGCGACCATTGGGTTGGTCTCTGAAACAGGGGTCATTTTTTTCAGCGTCACCACTGCTCGGCAGTCAGCATCACAGCCAACTTCAGCCTTCGTGCACACACTCACTTTGACACTTAGATTTAATTTCGGGTCAAACACAATGAAAGGAACAGACAATGTTTACAGGCAATGCCAGACCTTTTTATTATCTCTCAGATATACAAAAGGACTCACGAATTTGGAGGCTTACAAAACTGAATAATGCCTTAGCCAAATTCTGTCTACTTGACAAACCTGCCAGGGGCAGTTACAAGGGGAGGGGCGTGCATGAAATGTGTCAGCAATTACATTGGGATGATGGCATACAGATCCTAAGCCTAATATTTCGCCCATGTGGGCAAAGCCTTCAAAAACCGACCTTAACCGTCGCACATGCCGCGCACACTGTGTAACCGACGCATGTGTCGCGCGCATGGCCCTTCTGCATGTGCCTCGCTCATGTGTCGTGCACCTGCCTCGCTCATGTGCCCCGCGCGTGCCTTAGCCTGATTTTCGCCTCATAGCTTCGCCCAACACTTAGAATATTTTTCGCCCATCTTCATGCCAATGCCATGCCAACACCATGCCAACCCTTTACCTTTCCCATCTGCCTTGGCCCCAGCCAGCCCATGTCAATGCCCATGTTTGCCTGTGCCAACCTACTGCCTGCACGCATGCCCGTCTGGTGCCATGCGCCTGTCCGTGCCACTGACATTCTTCAAGCTGCTTTGCCAACACCCAAACACCTTGACTTAGCTGCACACCATGCCATAGGCATGCAACCCCGCACATTGCTTCCAACAACCACATAGGCCTATGTCAAGGGGCAATGTACAAGCCCTTGACATTGCCCTCGCCCGCATGCGTCTAAGTCCGAACTTGGGGGTCTAACAAACCAACCCCACCAGTTGAACTCGACGTCCTCATCGAGGCTGTTTTCAGGTAGTCCTCCAATTGCTTGTCGAACTGCCAAAGTGACTTAGTGTCACACCCTAACTCCACTAGGGTGTGATGGGCACCCGGCCCCACATCCGGAGCCGAGCGAACCCACAGACCTTTAGGGCACACATAATCTTATTAGACTTTTAAATCAAATAAAGATAAATTACATAATAAACTCTCAAAATATTCTTTTTCGATGCTTTCCAAATCAAACAGAATCTGTGATCATATAGAATTTAACACATAATACAGAATGACATATCAGCTGATGAAGCCTCTTACACAACTGGCATACTGTACCCACGACTCTGTCTGCAAAGTCTCTAACATCAATCCAGAAAAAGCATAACATACAAACTCTGACTCAGCAGCACTCCAGGAGCAAATGGAGCTTGCCAACTCTGTTGGGACATCCTCTATAATAACTTCACATCATCTGGGTGTACCTGCGTGGCATGAAACGCAGCCCCCGAAGAAAGGGGGTCAGTACGGAATATGTACTGAGTATGTAAAGCATGAGATACAATAAACAAAATCATAATCTGAACAGGGAGTGCAGAAAATAAGTGCAATAGCCGGAGTATAAAAAATGCTTACTCATAAAACATAGATAATGCATGTCAGAACATATGCCATATCCGGCCCCATTATGGGACTCGGTGAACAGAACGTGGTCGCCACCCCATCACTGGCGCCACAACACATCATACTCCAGAGTAGGGAATAGCTCCGTAACATATCATAACATATCAGATGGCCATATCATATCATATCATATCATCAAATATCAGAATATATGTACATGGCACAGCATACTCCACAACCCATCTACATGTCATACCTGTCCCCTCACATCGAGGCACGGCGAACAATGCAGTGGAATACGCGTGATAACATATCCTGGCCCGGGCTCAGTGAAGGAGGCATTGAGGCATCCACGAGTGGAGTAGTGAGAAACTATATACATCATAAAATATTTAGAAAGACTCGATAGAATAGTCCGAACGACAGGTCATTTAGAAAAGAAATCAGACGATAGTCATAGTACATACCTTTCGGATGTTACGATGGATTATGTCAAAGAAAAATTTCTGAGATCGTTCGTACATATCAAAATATATCATAGGATTCAATGGAATAGTTAAAACAACTATCGTTTAGTAGTCGGAACAATAACCAAAGGTTTCTTTTAAGTATAGTACGGAAATAGGTCAAATAGAACAATACAAGAAGGTTTCGAAAATTGTGGGCCCACCTCGGGTCAAGTCGAGGTGGCGTACATAAATTACGAACATTAGGCCTTATGAAGTCATCTACGAACGTTTCAAGGTAATCCGATTCTATTTGTAAAAGTTACAGACGTTTTATGGCACAAGACTCTTTTAGAAGTAAAAAGTGTTTAAGCTATTTTTCATCAAGCATATCAAAGCATAAAGTTCATAATTCAATTACATTGAAATGAATAAGGGTCGTAACTATGCTCGGATTTCTAAGAATGGAGTTTTCCCCAAGACTCGTATCATAGCCTATTAGGACTAGGACATGCCAAAAGAAAGAAAGGTAGAGCTTTACATACCTTATTCGCTTCTTACGTTAATCCAAACTCAAGTCCCGATCTTCCCAAAATCTACAATTGGTCACAAATACCAAACATTAACCATAAGCCCTTAGGAGTTAGATCTTAAAGTAACACTTTTCTACAGAAATTTGGGCAGCATATCCCCTATAAATTCAACATCCCCGAGACTTCAACTCGGCCAAAACATCAACAACAATACCAACAACCATACTAATAACATCAAAAATCAATCCAATTTGCATTCTAACATTAGTAATCCTCTTCTCTACATGGTTCATCAACATTCAATTCGACTATGTACATTCAAGCTTATATTAACGCTCACACATTCGTTCCTAATCCAAGATCATTCAAACACAATTCAAGAACACATTCAAATAACCTACACAATATTCAACAATTCTACCAACATACCATACTTCACCCGAAAACTCCCCAACTTCCCTAGGAGCAATTTCAATGCATTTCTTGCTCCCAAATTCATAAACTATCCCAACAACACACATTTTAACAACATTATTCTCACAATTAAAGAAACGACACCAAAGTTATGTTGGCTTCCAAATCAGCCCGTAACAATTCCAACATCAATTTGAATCATCAAATTCTCATTTTCATCATAGAATACATATCTACAACAATCAAATTACTACATAGAAATCTGTTCATCTTTCCTACACAACATATACACCTCACGGCCAAACCCCAACATGCATGATTTCATGGTTTCCATCTATTTCTACATACTACAACATAAACAAACCCTCCATAACATATAAAAGAGGATTAAATCTTACCTTTTCTTCTCAACTTCTCCACTTAGCTAGAGTTGTGATTTTGCAACAAAGAGCGGTTTTCTTGTTTCAACACTTATACCACGTTGAAAAGGACCCTTGAATTAGTAGGAATACTAGAAGAAATAATTTTTTTGAACAAGATTTCAAGGGACTAAATTTTGTCCTCCATGGCCGAAACCCTCTACTCTCCCTCCTTCTTCTTTTCCTTTCTCTTAAGTTGTGGGGAAAGATGAATTATCTAGAGTTTTCTTCCATTTATTCATATATATAATTCCCATAAGCATGTGAGGGGCACATGCCCTCTCTAGAAATTTCTTAAAATAAATAAATATGACCATTTGTTTTGTTATATAAACTTTGGTCCATGCAAGAATTTTCTTGAATGCTTGTGAAATTCCTGTTTTGCCCCTAGTCTTCCTCAATATTTTCATACTAATAATAGTCATAAATAATATTCATAACAACTTGTACATTAAAATAATTTTTGAAAATGGTCTCGCCCTTAACTTTCCACGACGACTTTGAAATATCTAAACGTACAAAATACAGGCTATAACACTTAGTCTTTTCCCAAGTAGCATCAGCTTCTTACTTACCCTTCCACTGAATCAAAAATTCTGTCCGCCTATTCTTCTTGACACCAAGTACCCGGTGATCCAATATCTTTTCAATCTCAGCATCAAACTATGTGCGCACCACAGCCGGTGCTCTCTTTGACTGGTTCCTGTCCGGATCATCAGCATCTTCATAATAAGGCTTCAGAAAACTTACATGGAAGGTTGGGTGTAATTTTAACCTATCAGGTAGTTTCAACCTATAAGCAACTTCACCAACCTTTTGAACTACTTCAAATGGTCCATCATATTTTGGGATTAAACCGCGGTGCCTAAACTTACTTGTAATCTGTTTCCAGATTTGGGGAGTAAGCTTGAGCAGCACCTTATCACCAACATTAAATTCCAACGTGCTTCTACGCTGGTCTACATACTTTTTCATCTGTTTCTGGGCCTTGCGCAAACTGTCTTGCGCTTCTGCAAGCACTTCTTGCTTGTCCCTGATATAACGATAGGCAGCAGGGCATTTCCCTTGAGTCTTCTGCTTAGCAACATCAAGTGGAGTCATAGGCTGTCTGCCTAGGACTAACTCAAACGGGCTCATCTCCGTTGCCGACGACCTATGCAAAGTATAGCAAAATTGTGCACTCTCCAATAAGTCCACCCAGTTCCGCTGACTTGCTTTCACAAAGTGCCTCAGATATTCTTCCAACAAATGATTAATTCTTTCAGTTTGCCCATCAGTTTAAGGATAGTTCGCCGTAGAAAATTTTAAATCAGTTCTAAACAAAGCAGTCCAGAACCGACCCGTGAACCGAGTATCCCTATCACTGATGATATCAGCTGGTACACCAAAGAACTTAACCACATTTTTGTAAAACAAATATGCAGCAACATCCGACGAACACACAACTGGAGCAGCAATAAAAACAACATACTTTGAGAACCTGTCCACCACCACCATGACTGATGCCATACCGTTTACCTTCAGAAACCCACTAATAAAGTCCATCGAAACAGACATCCAAGGCCTTTCAGGAATAGGAAGAGGCTGCAGTAAACTCGCTTCCTTCTTGCGCTCAGTTTTATCTAGTTGACAAACCAGACAAGTTTTCACATAAGCTTCAACATCATCTTCTATCTTTGGCCAGAAATACACCCTAGACAGCAATGCCAACATCCGTTCAACACCTGGATGTCCAGCCCAAGTAGTGTCATGCGCCTCTTTCATTAGTTCTTTACGCAATCCACCACCTTGAGGTACTACGATTCTCCCCCCTTTGAAATAAAGCAGATCGTCCTCGATCCAATACCTCCGCACTGTCTCCTCTTTAACTTGACTCTTTAACTTAGTGTATAATGAATCATTTGCAGCACGTCTAATCTTATCAATAAAATCAGACTCCAATCGAGAAATTGAATATATAGCAGCGAATACCTCTTTTCTACTCAAAGCATCAGCAACCTGGTTGTGTTTTCTCGGCTTATGCTCCCACATGAAGTCATATTCAGCCAAGAACTCATGCCAACGGGCCTACTTGGGACTCAGCTTGCATTGCGTTTTAAAGTAAGTATTAGCAACGTTGTCCGTCCGCACCACAAACTTTGTCCCTAGCAGATATACACACCAAGTCTGCAAGCAATGTACCACAACAACCATCTCCTTTTCATGGGTAGAGTATTGTTGTTCCGCTTTAATCAACTTTCTGCTTTCAAAGGCCACGGGGTGACCTTCTTGCACCAACACGCCTCCCACAGCCTTGTCAGAAGCATCAGTATGCACTTCGAAGGGCAATTCGAAATCAGGCAGCCTTAGTATGGGGTTCTGAAGCAATGGCCTCCTTTAACAAGTTGAATGCACCATCACATTTTTCAGTCCACGCCCACACCACGTTCTTTTTCAGCAAATCAGTCAAAATAGAAGCCTTTTTTGAATACCCTGCATTGAACTTGTGATAATAGTTTGCCAACTCAAGGAATGACCTCAAGTCCTTCACACTCTGCGGCGCCTACCAATCAACAATAGCCTGCACCTTCTTTGGGTCCATCCTCACTTGGTTCTGGCTGATCAAGTGCCCAAGAAACTTGATTTTTTGTTGAGCAAACTCGCATTTCTCCATCTTTACATAAAGCTTGTACTCCCGCAACCGAGACAGTACCATTTTCAAGTGGCTTACATGTTCTTCCAACGAGCAGCTATAGATTACAATGTCATCTAAGTACACCACAACAAAATCATCTAGGTACTCAAATAAAACATTGTTCATCAAATTACAGAAAGTAGCCGGGGCGTTAGTCAGCCCAAACGGCATTACAAGAAATTCATATGAGCCATATCTAGTTACACACGTTGTTTTTTATTCATCACCCTCTGCTATTCTTACTTGCCAATATCCAAACCTGAGGTTTAGCTTAGTGAACCAGCTTGCCTTGCACAATCTGTCCATGAGGTCCTGCACCAATGGAACAGGATACTTGTTCTTCACAGTCACCTTGTTCAGCACCCGATAGTCCACACACATTCTCATTGACCCATCCTGTTTTCTTTGGAATAAAACAGGTGCACCATACGGAGCCTTTGAGGAATGAATCGGACCCGCATCTAGCAACTCATTCAATTGTTTCCGCAATTCAGCCAACTCATTAGGAGCCATACGATAAGGAGCTTGTGCAGGAGCAACAGAACCCGGTAGCAACTCAATCTTATGATCAATATCCCTCCTTGGTGGCAACGTTTTAGGGAGTTCAGGTGGCATAACATCTTTAAATTCCCCCAAAACCTGTGCCACGCAATCAGGCACCTCTACCTTTACATCAGGTTTTATCTCAACCAAAGCAGCAAGGAAAGTTTCTTCACCTTTCTTTAAGCCTTTCTCAACCAAAATAGCAGAAATAATGGGGCTCTTGTACTTACTCAATTTTTCTGCCTCGCCATATGGATGAACAGCCTTTATGAACCCCGCCATCTTTTCTTGCATCACCATAACTCCGTCCAAGTAGGGCATTGGAACGAAGCAGTTCTTCCTCAAGAAATCGATTCCAAGTATCATATCGAAATCTCCCAATGGAATCACCATCAAACTGTGTTTTCCCGCCCAAGGTCCCGCAAGTACCCTCACGTCAAACGCCAGACCTTCAATCAGTTAGGCCACCTGGTTCACAGTTTTCATATAATTCGGGCTCTTTGTCAATTTGAGTCCGAATTTTGCAGCAAGTTTGACATCAATAAAACTGTGAGTAGCTCCAGTATCCACCATCGCCACTAACACTTTATCGTCAACCTTCATCTCAATGTGCAGCAACGAAGAATGAGGATTTGTAGATGACTCCCCCACCGTGTTCACTAATGAAATTTGATTGTTCAAGAGTAAACCAAGTGGGTTTTCCAAAGCAGCAACTACAGCACCTTCCTCGTTTACATTTACATTCCCCGCAGGCATAGCATTCACCCTTTCACGATTTGGACAATTCTTGGCCAAGTGAGACCCTCCACAAGTCCAGCAACCTTTGTCACTCGCTGAATTTTTCTTGTTCTTTGAATTTCCAGCGTCCGCAACAGCCTTTCCTTTGTCAGCACCTTCTTTCCGCCCTTCCTTCTTCCACTCCCCCTTCTTTTCAGTCTTTTTCTTGGACTTAGAAGAAGTGGGAATTTCAGATGGAACACGTGTTGAGCGAAAATCTACTAACGAATCTGTCGTTGCAATTGCACTTGGGAGATCTTTCACGTTCTGTCTCCCAAGTTCGTTTTGGGCCCATGCTTGCATCCCAGAAATGAAGTTGTGCAACTTATCCTCATCCGACATATTTTGGATGTCTAACATCAAAGAAGTAAATTCCTTGATATAGTCACGAACAAAACCTGTTTGCCTCAATCTTTTCAAGCGATCCCTAGCAATCCAAGATGCATTGCTAGGAAAGAACAGGTCACGCATTTCCTTCTTCAATTTGGCCCAAGTATCGATCCTTGGCCTGCCAGCACTCATATCATCCGCACCCCTGGTCCACCACCATAATTTCGCATCACCAGTCAAGTACATAGTGGTGATACTTAACTTGTCGTTCTCAGAAATACGGGCAGTTATGAAGTACTGTTCCATATCCCACAGAAAATTTTCCAATTCCTTTGCAAATCTTGAACTAGTAAAGGCTTTAGGTTCAGGGATCTTCACCTTGGAACGTTCTGCCTCATAGCCTGCGTTAGAATCAACCATTGCCCTCCGCAGTACTACCTACCACTTCCAAGTTCAGAGTTTCGTTTGCCTGTTTCAGATCCTCGATCTGAACCAAGGCTTCTTCACGAAATTCATCATATCCTGTTGTTCTTATTGCCATAATCTCACGAAAATGAGCGAGTTCCGTGTTCAAGCCATGAATGCGACTGATTATAGACGTCACATCATCAGCGTTTTCAGCCATTCCCACCAGCGCCTCCAAGGTAGCCACTCTATCCCTCAGTTTATTATACGTACTACTTCCGCCAGCCATCGTGCCACGAACGTAACCTGGCTCTGATACTAGTCGAAACAGGGATGATTTTTTTCAGCGTCACCACTGCTCGGCAGTCAGCATCACAGCCAACTTCAGCCTTCGCACACACACTCACTTTTGACACTTAGATTTAATTTCGGGTCAAACACAATGAAAGGAACACACAATGTTTACAGGTAATGCCAGACCTTTTTATTATCTCTCAGATATACAAAAGGACTCACAAATTTGGAGGCTTACAAAACTGAATAATGCCTTAGCCAAATTTTGTCTACTTGACAAACCTGCCAGGGGCAGTTATAAGGGGAGGGGCGTGCATGGCATGTGCCAGCAATTACATTGGGATGATGGCATACAGATCCTAAGCCTAATATTTCGCCCATGTGGGCAAAGCCTTCAAAAACCGACCTTAACCGTCGCACATGCCGCGCACACTGTGTAACCGACGCATGTGCCGCGCGCATGGACCTTTTGCATGTGCCACGCGCATGCGTCGCTCATGTACCGTGCACCTGCCTCTCTCATGTGCCCCGCGCGTGCCTTAGCCTGATTTTCGCCTCATAGCTTCGCCCAAACACTTAGAATATTTTTCGCCCATCTTCATGCCAATGTCATGCCAACACCATGCCAACCCTTTACCTTTCCCATTTGCCTTGGCCCCAGCCAGCCCATGTCAATGCCCATGTCTGCCTGTGCCAACCTACTGCCTGCACGCATGCCCGTCTGGTGCCATGCGCCTGTCCGTGCCACTGACATTCGTCAAGCTGCTTTGCCAACACCCAAACACCTTGACTTAGCTGCACACCATGCCATAGGTATGCAACCACGCACATTGCTTCCAACAACCACATAGGCCTATGTCAAGGGGCAATATACAAGCCCTTGACACTGCCCTCACCCGCATGCGTCTAAGTCTGAACTTGGGGGTCTAACAGTCTCCGACTACTCCTCGATGTAGGTAAGTTCCTTTTTCTTTTTACTATGAAATTTCTCTATTCATTTGTCGCGATAATTTTAATTACTATAGCAGAATATTATTATAGAAAATATAATTTAAAAAAATAATTTCAATTTTTTTTTATCTATTAGGAAAAAAAACTTGAATATGTCATCAACTATCAGAAATAGTAAATTCATATCACTCGTTAATAGTTGGGAATAAATATATCACTGTCATGACACATTTGATTCATTCGTGCCACTTACCACTAGGGTGTCACATCCCTAATCTGAATGGGAACACCTATGCTCTATATGTAATTATTATATACCTGTAACAGACTACATGTCATAACTTGAAAGATAAATGAGAAGCGTAATGACTTCTATATACAAATGTGGCCATGGGCCTGACGCATGCGACTGAGGTACAACTGATTACAGATAAACCCACCAATACTGTCTATGAAGCGTCTATGAATGCCTACAACTAAACAACTGATACAAGTGCTGGGATAGGACCCTGACCTACCTGTAATCTCTAACATCAATGGGAATATTAGACCTGACTCAGCTCCAAATAGAAATAGAGCTTACAGTTGCGGCAGAATGTCCGCAATACTTAGGAATGAAATCAATCAAATACATCAGGAGGCTCTAAAACATCCTACAGAAACTCACTTTCAGTCTTATTGTACTTAGATAGTTCTAGACATTCTTCTGAGTCTTTCTAATGATATCTTTGGGTCGTTGTGTGGAGCGACATTCTGGGATCGTTCACTATAACACTTGGGATCACATACTTTAATTACGTTTTGGAAATACTTTACATTGGGTTCATTCCTTTACTTACAATAAATCGAGTAGGCCACATAGGGCGTGTATATATATATATGTACTAGTGTTGTCTGGCCCGTGCTAAGCCCGAGCCCAACCCAACGTATATTTGTAGATATTTTTATAATTTTTCTACTCTTACTTCTTTGTTTTTGTAACATCAGTTTGACACTTTCTAAATACTTCTAAAATATTAAAGTATAAAAAAGTATCTGAAAGTTAAAGGAGAACATTTTCTTAGTTTATACATTAGATTTTTAAATAAAAACAAAAAAATGCATGCATAAAAGCTCTCCTAATTTTTATTTTACTGAATTTTTTTGATATTATAGTTTCTGATGATCCAAATCGAGCTTACTTTTTTCTTCCAAAATATGCATGTTAATAAGCACTTTCATATTATTATTTTTTCATTTAATGAACTGTTTATGGAATCTACATTATAGTAATAGTCTTTTTATGTTGAACTTAACAGTTTTATTCTAAATTATATAAAATATTGATTATCCCGTATTTAGCAAAATATTTTAATATTAAAAAGTAAAAAATATATGTTTTGCATAAAAAATATATGTTTTGCAATTGTTAAGTATTATTATTGTTTAGAGATCAAATTGTATTTTCTTTCACTATAGTTTTTTTCAAACATTTTCATAACATATATAAATAAATTAACGTTTTATAGTTCCTCTTTTTATATAGTTATTTATTAGATAAATTTTATTTTAATAGTGTGCCCACGTAAAATTAGATTAATTAACTACCGTACCTTGGAATTTTTCTATTGAGATGGAAATTTACGTTATTGATACCTTTTTAAAGTATTTAACAATGATATAAGTTATTTATGTTTATTCTTTTAATTTAAAACTTAATCCTACCTTAAGTAAAATCTTTGTTAATTACTTATGTTTGCCAGCATATACGACATAAGATTACAGAAGAAAATACTTTTAAAATAAACTTAAGTTTAACCGGTCGAATAAAAATTTAAAATAGCATATGATAAATAAAAAATAACATCAATAAATAATAAATAATATTATAAGAATAATGATTAAATAATAATTACTCCTATATTAAAATAGAAATTGAACAATTGGATAATTCTTTAGTGTCTATAACAAATTCTTAAAGAAATAATTTGAAATAAGTTTAATAACATTTCCACATAAAAGAAATCAAATATGTATGAGTATGCTTTGTGAGGTCTATCATATTTTCCATGACATATCATTTAATAGTGACAAGTAAAAAACCCCTAAAATTCTTAAAAATTACCAAAATGTGATAAACTTACAAAGGCATAAAAACTTTGATTAGGGGTAAAAAAGACCCAAAAAACTCATGTGAGGAATAACACCAACTGTATATCTTTATCTTTATTTTTTTCCTTTCTTGCTAAACCCAGCTATCCTCTTTCTTCTTTATCCTTCACTTAGATCACCTTCACTATTATATTTTTGTTTAGTTTTCTATTTGGGATAGTTTTTGCTGGTTTACTACTTAAGTAAAGGACTACTTTTTCTTTGTTGTTCTTTAATTATTAGAGAAAAGTTTAACTTTCTTTTTTGTTTTAAAAAAATAAAAATAAATTAAGGGTTGAAAAAAGATAAAGAATGAGACCAGACCCTCAAAGTCAAACCTAAAAGAATGGAGAAAAAAATGCAACCCAAAGCCCGAATAAGTATATTTTATTTTTTGCTATCGCTTGATTCACCGATAAAAAAATCTTTTTATTGGCTTGCTAATTTTAAATGGTGAAACTCTAACTTATTCCATTAATTTCATTTAAAGGATAATGCAGTTTTTTCCAAAAGCAAAATGAAGATGGCCAGAAATGAAGAAGGATGACCAGAAATGAAGAAGGAAGAGGAAAGAGAAAATGAAAAGCTGAAAAGAAGAACTATAAGAAAGAAAATGAGAGATGCGCAGAAAAATAGAGAGGTATAGAGTTTTTAGGTGGGACTAGCAAGCCACTGTCCCAAACAACTTTACATGGAGTAAATTTTTTGAATTACAACAGCCACGTGTAGGCTTTCTATAGGACCCTTAGGGCTGTGAGGACGACAAAACATCCGGATCAGCACTTATATATAGTAGTATTGTATACTATGAACTTAACGAAATGACTCACATATGTCACTTGTAAAAGGAGTGAGAGGGTCGGGGCTGGTAAAAAATGAAGGGTTTGAATAATGTCATGTGGCAAAAGCTGATAGTAGCAGAGCTCCATTAGTGGTTAGTAGCACGAATAAACCAAATGTGTTATCGCTGCTGCATTCTTGTGCCCAACTATTAACAACTGGCATGGATAGGCCATTTCTGATAATTGGATGATATATTTGAGCTTTTTTCTTTTTCATTAATCCACTTCAAAGATAATGATATAATTTATAATTAAAAATATTTAAATTTTACAATTTAAAAATATAAAGCATTTCTATACAACAACAACCCAGTGAAATCCCACAACGTGGGGTCTGGGGATATAAAGCATTTCTATATTGAAAAAAAAAACATTTTGAGAGATAATTTTATAAATATTGGTATACTTTTTATAATGATATTCTATCTTGAAAAAATTAATTATCAACTACGGTTACTACTTGAAAGAAACAAAAATCTGTAGTTTCTCCTCGATAGCAGAAAAAGATAATTTTTCAAAAGCACTTTCTTTTGTCAAGCATTTTTTAAAAATATAATTTTTCAAAAAAAAAAAGAAAAAAGTTGTTCACTTAAATCAAACTACATCACATGCTATTAAATTTTGTGTCAAATCAAACTACGTCACATAAAGTAGAACAGATGCACTACTAATAAGAGTTAAAGGAAACGTAAAACTTATTTACACAATCAAGTCAATCACGTAAATAGTAATTTCATATAATTTTATTTATATTAATACTGACTAATAACCTAAAATAAATGGTAATTAACATGATATAATATATTAAATTACAATGATAATTTAAAAACAGTTACTCTCGTGTCTCAATTTATATGATACAATTTGAATTTCGAGAGTCAAACTTATTTATTTGGATCGTGAATTTGGACATACAATCTTTAAGTTTTTTTGAAAAATAATTTATATGATATTTAAAAATTACATAAAAAAAGTACTATAAGCCACAACAATTAACAATTTAAAATACTTAAAAGGACAGACGAATAAATTACAGTCAAAGATTTTTTTCTTGTTTTATTCTCGACCTGGTTTGGAAACTCCATCCTTGGGCTTGACGCTAGCGGAGTTGGAGAATTGTCTATGTTTGTCTGATAATGGCCATAGTCAGTATGTTGATATGTGGTGGATGAAAGAGTAATGAATAGTTGAATCTTGGACTAAAGATCGCATTTTGACGGACTCTATTTCGCATGATATCCGTTATGATATTTTTATACCAATCATAATTTGGAAAGATGGAGAAATCTTGATGCAGAGTGATCGTGGCACACAGCTTGTTTCGTACCACCCAAAAGAGAAGAAGTTTAGGAAGGTCAATGTTTATCGTAGTTGTAGGGCAGCGACCAGATACATTCCAAGTTTTTACTCACTCAAAACTATCATGGGGGAAAGTTTCGAAGTCTCAAATGCTTATCCGAAGAATGAGATAGTTAGATATTCAGTTTGTCTTACTTTCTCTAGGATATTATGTTTTGCTAGACCTGACAACTTTTACTGTTTTTATGGATAATTTTGAGTTCTGGTAGTAAAACTCTGCCTGTATCCAGAGCTGCATTTCTTTTGTTCATTTCAGTCTGCACTAGTCTGAATAGCACGAACTATAAAGGAACAAGACGTTGGCCTATGAGTCAGGCCAGCTTTGTTTGTGGTAAACGGTACATGAACTTTTGGGTAAAGTTAATTGGATGCTTCAATTGGGAGTGACATCTCGATTATGTCCTGATTTTTTATGTAGTTCTTTCCTTAGTTGGTGATTTTCTTGAGCAACAGGCTAGTAGTCAAGCTAGCCATTTTAATACTATAGCCATTTTAATACTATCTAGTAACCTATGAAACAGCAAGTGATTTATTTCATATTTACATTTTATTTGAGCAAGAATCCCCTTGGTTTAGCTTGAAGCTATGTCCTTTTCTAACCTTGCATCAAACTTCAATTTCCACTGTTGTCCTTCATTTAATTTCATGTACCTACTTGCTTTCATGAAATTTGACAGCTTAACTCTTTTGATCTCATTCCAGATGAAAGAAATTAAATTCATTTCACCTCTCTAATTACTAGCTTCCGTATAATAGGAATAAGGTTAGACTCCCTCGTGCCCATTCCTCTCCCCTAATTTCCATATAAGCATAATGAGAGGTGACTTCTGTAATCTTTACAGGTTTCATCAATTTCTAAACATTTTTGTTGCCATTGTCTTATTATGCTTTCTGTTGAGTGTTGATAGTGATGTTCTTACTCTCTTGAACTATCTTATTCGGTGATATTATATAAGTTTCAGCGATCATGCATGCTATCATTTTCTTTTATTTCATATTTTCTCTTTTACTCATTCTCTGGACTGTGAAGTGAGCTATATAAGCTTTCTTAGCGAAGAACAATTCAGTATTTTATTGTTGCTTACTGAGAACTTCATATCTCTTCCTTTGGTTGGTGTAAGCTTATTATTCAGCATCTTTTATCGAATTCAAATATATTTTTGAAAGGTTAAAAAACTTTGGCCATCTTCATTTCAGTATTTTGATCCGGGGTCCCGTATTGTCTCTATTTGTGCATTTTTCAACTTTCACTTGATTTTGGTTTTGTCACACGATTTAAGTCTCCTGATTTGTTAGTTATCAGCTTATGATTTTTACTTATTGATCTGTTACATTTCACATATGTATACAGGACCAAGGTGTGAATCGGCATGTTTACTGGGAAGGTAAATGTAACAATGTTTTAATTAACTATGTCTCAGGACTGTAATGAATGATACCATCTTTTTAAACTCTAACTGCATGTATTCAGTTGGTTATTCAACACTAAGTTTTGATGTTATTTGTCCTTATTTTCTGACCAAGCTTCCGTATTATATTTTTTTATATTGTCGTGTAATATAGGCATCGAAGAAAACACCCAAAAAGATCTCCCACAAAGTATTATTAAGGACCTTTCAGCTCTGGGACTGGTGAAGATGCAGTATGTGAATTTATTCAATGAGCTCATGAGAATGAATAAAGTTTGTTATTTTCATGATTTCTAATTATCCATTTGTTGCGCTCAAGGGAAGGGAAGAACTTCAGTTTAATCACAAAAAATCACCACAATCTGCCAATAAACTTACAAGATACAACATAAAAAATTAGGTATGATGCAGCCTGCTTTAAGCGTGATCTTGAATGACGGTCAATCTACATAAAAAACCAGCTTTATTTCTTTGTTTTCGACCTTCAACTATTTTTTTCATCCTGCAAGTTCTGAGTCTGAATCGTAGTTAAAGTCTTATCTCCGCATACAGATTGAGAATTTGAAGGCTTCCAAGACAACGCAGAGAAAGAGCACAAAAGGTAAACTTCTAACTTCTATTATCGACAATAAAGTTCTTTACGCTTAAGCATTTGGAAGATTGTTAAATTGTCACCAGCTTTTCATAAGCATTTGAATGATTGTTATACTGTCACAAGTTTTCATTAAATTTATGGTAATCTGTCACATAAACCTTATGGCTAATATTGCTGGCAATTGCATGGAAGAACTCATAGGCTTTTACAAACTTATGAACCTTAGTGGACAAAGTCCACAAGTGATGACAGAGATGCACTTAACATCAGTAACTATAACCAGATCGTTTCAAAGAATTAGGAGTTACATTGAAATATGAAAATGTCGTATTGAGGCTTCCAGGAATTCAGGTGTAGTGATCATGATTGGTTTATCATTAGTCGTCATGTTCATGACAGGGTTACTTATCTTCTAAGTAACTGTTATCCTCCCGTGTTCAGAACTGTCGTAAAGCAAAATCAGAAACTGGAAATAAAACCAGTAAGTAGAAAATGGAAAAAAAAACTGTGTGAATAAAATTAACAAATATCCGAGACCACAGAATTCATTGTGTGTCCTTAAGGAATTTAACCCCCTCACTGTACCCGAGGTTACGGATTATTTCCTCCTAGGATATAACGGATATACCTGTCGTAGGAGTGGCGGTACCTCAAACGCCTACGACTTCGGCGAACTCAAATCTGGCAACGAAACACAGTAAGACTCGATAGTTTTATTTGTGGAGAAAGAATGCAGAATATGTAATGCAAGGAAAAATTGTTCAGTAGTCGAAAATTGAGGCATTGCCTCAGTTTATATAGCCTCGAACATGCTTGTTCAGAATAGGCTTGGTGGCTGTTCGGAAAGGCCATGCCTTTTCCGAAAAAATAAGAACGTTGGGAATTTTTTTTTTTCCTTTAAATTTTATTCTGCGAAAATTTAATTATTTATTAATTAATATTTTACGGCGGAAATAACAAAATAATTTCAGAAAATGAAGATTGAATTTAAATAAATTTGGTCCAAAAAGATTATCAATCAGACCGAATCCGAAGCCGAGCCGAGCGACGACGACGGCGCGAGGGGAGTCCCTCTTCTTGACCCTTTAAGAGCTAGAGGAAGTGCTTTCTAATATAAGCACATAACTTTCCCTTTCTACCACCAATGTGGTACAAGGCTCCTTTTCAAAGGAACTTTGCTTTGAACTTCATTTTCCTTCCATTATCTTTTTCCCTCCATTTCTCATTCACACCAACTTAGCTAGCTTCAATCATTAACTAACTTTAACAGTAATCTCATAGTGAATATTTACTTATATCTCTAACTCATCCTCCCTTAGAGTTAAACATAACCAGGTGTTATAAAAATTACTTATATCCCTAACTCATCCGCCCTTGAAGTAAAACAGATAAACGATCCATATGTTGGTCTGTCTTACACTAAAGTTACTGAAATCTCATCAGTCCTACTTTTTAAAGGATGATTTTGAGCAAGTTGATGTGCGAATTTGTGTCCTTTAACAGGTTGATCTCTTGCTATCTTTAGCTTCAGTTTATTTCAGTTTCTAAGTACTTGATTTACTATTCGAACAAACTTTTAGATTCCCGAGTAGTGTTGCGTAAAATTGATGCAGTGTTATATGAAAATTCTCAAGGTTTTTCCTTTTTAAAAAATGGACCTTTGAACACATTATATTGCAGTCACAATAACATTTTAATCTCACAAATAGGACATATTTGTGAATCTATGATTTTCTTATTCAATATGTGGTTCTTTTCAGCAGAAAATCTAAACCATACTGATCGTTGACAGTTAGCAGGGTTGAGGTATAATAAGTCTATAATAATTTTCTTTACCTCATTTCGAGACAGTTTATGAAGCAACTCAGTTTCATATACTTCCTCCAACAAAATGCTAATGTTTTTGTTTCTACTTTCGGGATAAAACACGTGACATCTTCTGTTTTACAGGATAAGAGGAATGCCTTTGGTAGAAGAAGAAAACTTTCAATATCGATTAAACCGTAAAGCAGAATGAGATGGATAAAGTAACTGTACTTTGCAGCTGAAAACCTTATGCTTAAAAACATATGTTAGATGAAATAAATTATCATAAAAAACATCCTCCTGTCAATGGTAGCCAATTCCTAAGGCTCTTAACAACTACCCTTTATCCAAATAGTAAAATAATAAACATAATGAATTCAGAAAGTTTCCAAAGTCTGCGAAAAATAGCTATGGCAGACACTACAATAGTTACTGCTCAATGATCTAACAAATGGTACCATTTCACCCTGGCAAATAATCAACATGAAACTTGATCCTGCATATTAAAAAAGATATCAAGACTATAAAGGACAGATTTGATGCGCAGCTAAGAAATGATTTTAAAGATATTTGGCCAATCATAACTGATAAGATTTGACAGAACCAATTTGATTGGACTCAATGTTTTTAAGATTAACTCATGTTTGAGTTGTGTTATGACGCCAATAGCTTCTACTAACATGTTATCCATTTATCCCCCAGATCTTTACGGATCATAAGAGCTTGAGGTACTTGATGACATAGAAGGAGTTGAACCTTCGGCAGGATGGCACTCTTCTATCCCCGGGACGAGTATGTGCTCCTCAGAAAAGTGACCTGCGACATCAATGAATGACTTTAGTTTTATGTGAAATCGTAAGTTCTCTAAGTCGCATTTTTCTCTTCCCTTTTTGATTTACTCTGTAATTACTGCAACTTATCATTGGCAAATTGTTGGCTGATACTGTCCAGTCAAAAGGTTTTTATAGGAGATGCTATAAGTGCACAAGTGCTGGCTGCAATGCCAGAAAACATATGAAGAGGGTCTTGTGTGACCTTAAGTCAATGATCACCACTTATGAAGGGATGCAATGCACAACCACATTGTTGTTGCAGCTCGCAACAACAGTCATGTTAATTTCGGGTTCCCCAATACTCTTCCAACTCCAGTAACTACTCCTCCTCAATGTCGTTTACATACGCCTGAGCCTGCACAACTTCATAATGCTATGACATGATTTTACAGGCCACCTTCTGTTTACCCCGGATTCGGATAATCAATTAAATTTGTAAATGGGTATAGGATACGTGCTTTGTTCTTGATGTGTGTTGGATAAGGAAAGTGAACATTTGAGAGCGCCTTAGTAAAACGGCTAAAGACGATAGTTGGCTAGTAACACAAATGTCTGTGTATAATGTATGATACTTGATGGATGGAATGCAATAACAACAAAAACGAGTGGCCTTGGCCGAATCAAATAATGAGGGAGATTGTATATATGAATTCTTCTATTACAAATGTTCTTGGAAAGTTAAAGGAGCCAACCCCTCCAAAGGAGGGGGATATGCCCTATTTATAGTGACCCTCCCATGGTTCTCCTACAATATGAGTTAATAAAATAATGACAACAAGGACTGTTCTGCACGGATTTGGTGGGATTGGACTGACGGCGCCGCCTGACACACGCAAGGTAGGTAGTTGACTATGGCAGGACGCTACTGGCGCGTGGCCCGCATATACCGGTCACACGGACCAACGGCTACTCGGACTAATGGCCACGAATGCTCGGGTCATCGGGCTTGGATGTTCTAACGATGTCGAAGGCAGACCTGTCGGTGCCCATGCCCAGCTCCGGTTCAAGCATTACCCCGGTCTAGGGCGAACGATATCGCCACCCCATTCCCATTCCTTGCTCCGGCTTCGGTCCTCCGGTTTGTCTCGTATCCGGTATTATTCGTATATAGATAGCCCCCACACTCTCCTGATCTCCGATCTATCGGAGTAACGGGGAGTGGATAAGCTTCTAAACCAGTGGCTCTCTCATCCCGACCTTACCTTCGTATTTTGGCGGGAACGAGCGCGTAACGCATTCCCTTTATCGGCCACGTGTCTCAACCCTGGTGGTCCACTTCTGTCAACCGCCTTTTTCACGTCGTTTCGAGTCGCTTCACATTAATGATAGGGCACGTGGCGCCATCCGATTGGTCGTCCTCGGTAACCATTTCTCTCCCAATATGCCTATATAAGGCCTTCTACCCCTTCACTTTACCATTTTCACGTTTTGCATCCTCTTCAATCCTACTTCAATTCTGCGTTTTTTCTACTTGCTCCACACACACCCAACTTCATATCTGGTCTCCCTATTGATCTGTTGCTTCATATTGTGTGCACAAGAGTCAACCTTGTCACCGCTGCTGTCGATTATCCTTTGTTCGAGCGTTGCTGTTTCAACTTTGCCTTTTATCGAACCATCAGTTCCTTCATTCTTCTTAAATTTCTCTCTTCGGCCTTCTTTCCTTCATATTTTCAGGATGTCCGAATCAACTTCCCATGATGCCCCATTGGTATCGTCCCCGGGAGCCGAGCCCTCATCCCCGGTTAAATTCGAGCCCACGGCGTCGGATATCATACCGACCAAATTTAATTTCAACAAAAACCTTGAGGTCGAAAAGCCTTCCTGCGTCTCAGACAGGGGATTCGACGTGAGGCGGTATCCCTCATCCATCACCGAGGAGAAGCTTGACATAGTCCGGGCCGATTGCGGGTGGGACACTCGTCCTGCTCGGGTCTTCGCCCCCGGTCCTGATGAATCCGTTACCGACCATCGTGAAGGGTTTTTGTACGTTTACACATACCCCTTCACTCTCAAACTCGACCCTCCGGTGGATCCGGTCATTCTCGATATGTGTCGTATCTACAGCGTTACGCTGGCCCAGATTGGCCCAAATGTTTGGAGGGTCGTAGCGTGTCTCCGGTCATTGGCCAACAACGCCGAGAAGGAGTTCACATTAGCCCATCTGATACGCCTATACTCCCCGAGGCTGTTCCGAGGTGGCGTAATGAAACTGGCCAAACGCAGCCGGAATCCGTTCTTTGCGAAAATGGACGAAGACAGAGACCGGGGATGGTTGGAGCGATTCGTCCGGGTGAAGACCGAGGACATAATTCCAGCCGAGCATATGCCTTTCCCGGAGAAATGAAATAACAAGCGTAAGTCCCAAGCCTCGAACAATTGCTTTGGTATTGCTTTGTCAAATTTTGATTCTTCCTTCTCACTGTTTCTCCTTTACTTTTGCTAGCCAATGGGTACGTTCCTTCGGTCATCCGGAATCTGAATGACTGGGTCACAGTGCTTCTCGCCCAGCATCCCTATGAAGACCGGACATGGGCCCACCTGTCCCGTGGCTGATGGATCGCCCAAAATCACGGTAGCCCTCTATTCTTATTCTGCCGCATTCTCCTTTACTCGTTTCGTCCTCTGATTTCTGCTAACATCTTGTTTTTTCAGGTTTGCCTAAGGGCTCGGTAGCCCCCAGGTCGGAATCGGGGACCGCCCCTCCAGCATCGGCGCCCGAATTTGACACAGCAGGTTCTTCCCGCGTCCTCTCTGATGCTGCAAAAAGAAAGCGGCCCTCCGAAAAGGGGCAGACGCCGAAAGGGAAGAAGGCAAGGAGTGTTGCCCGCCCTTCGAGGGAAGAGGCAGAGCCCGATATCATTGTTTAGAGAGTCAGCTCCGTTCCCACCGTGGCTTCAATACCGGAGGAGGCGGTCTCCGTTCCGCCCCTTCATTCCATTGGCGAAAGCCTCTTGGTTCCTGCTCCACATCCAGGTGCGGAAGAAATACTTTCACCAGCTCCTCTTCGGTCGATTGACTTTGTTGACATTTCAGGTGAAACTTCTTCGGAAGATACTCCCCTTCAAAGAAAAAGGTCCGGGGAAGCGGTTGCTGTTGAAGCCGATAAAAAGACCGAACCAGTACCGGAGAGCGAAGCCCCCACAGGCGCGCGTCCGTCTCCCGAGCACGAGTCTGCTGCAATTGTGGAGCCCTCGGCCTTTGCCGAATTTATTGAGGCCGCTCCAAGTTCATCTACCCCGGCTACCCGAGTGGATGACTTTGATGATATGTTCTCGAGAACCCCCCCCCCCCCCCCGCTACCGGAGAAGCAGCGGGCTTTGGTCATCTCCCTATTCCTTGGGCCACAAGGCCGGCCAACCGGATCTCCGAGTCAGGTGCCAGGGACAGCTTGGTAAACATCTTCCCGGCCCCGAGCGTGGAGCCAAAGTGAACCAGATCGGCCGTAGTCACCGTGCCCAAGGATTGCAGCTTTCTGTCGCGCCCGGTGGGCGTAGCGAGCTATTTACGGCCCGTTATTTCTGACTCAGACAAGCGCAAAATGACCGGGCTCACTTGGCAGTGCCTCATTAACGAGGGTATGCATGCAAGTAATCGGGTAAGCTCTTCTGTCATCTTTGTACAGTTTATCAATGGATTTTATCCTCACTTCGCCTAAGTCTTCTGACTTGTTTTACCTGTAGAGTGTGGTGTTGGTTAACGAAGCCTTCATCCGTGCCCAACATGAGATAGATGATCTTCGAGGCCAACTGGATGCCCAAGGCCAAGAAACGGAGAAATACCGGCATCTCCTTCAGGAGAAGGAGGAAGAGTTCAATCGGGCGGCCGTGCTGGCCAACCTTCGTCTAGAGCTCGATGCGGCTAAGGACGAAAACCGTCATTTGAAGAGCGAGTTGGCTGCTATGACCGATTATAACCGGAGCCTTGAGGCTGAAAAGATCGGCCTTAGCCGGGATAAAGCCCAATTTTCTTCGAGGCTAGATGAGCTGGAGACCACGGTTTCCCGACTCCGGGGGGAGCTGGACTCGGTGAATGCTGATGCAACAACCCTGGCCGAGAAGAACCGGCGGCTTGAGTCCGAGGTTGCTTTGT
This sequence comes from Lycium barbarum, assembly GCF_019175385.1. Classification (NCBI taxonomy): domain Eukaryota; kingdom Viridiplantae; phylum Streptophyta; class Magnoliopsida; order Solanales; family Solanaceae; genus Lycium; species Lycium barbarum. The sequence continues at coordinate 17,900,823 of NC_083338.1, forward strand.
CCGACGAGCGCAGGAGGGTGTTTGAAGAGAAAGCCGAGGAGCGATCTCGGATATGCCAAGGCCTAAGAACCGAGCTCGAGGAGGCGGCTATTGCCAACGATGCCCTTAAGGCCGAGCTGGACGCAGCCATTGGTAGGATAAGTGTCCTTGAGGGGACCCGGGCTGATCTGGGAGCAAAACTGGCCAAGGCTGAGGCCGACTTGGAAGAAACATGGAGAACCGTTGAGGCGACCGAGGCTCATACTACTATTGTTGCCGAGTATGAGAAGTGGAAGTCTCGGCGGATCACCCTCGAGCAAGCCGAGCATGGTCTCTCGGATCTCCCAGCTCTGATACTCGAGGCCAAGAGGATGGAGGAAGAAGCCGATCGTGCCCTCGGGTCCGAGTCAGATGACTTCGAGCGAACTGAGTCCGAGCATTCAACCACCTCTAGTCATGCCGGATAGTATGGGGCTGGTGCCTTGCTTTTTGCTTTTTGCCTTTGTAGGACTTTGTTTTCTTTTGATGTAAGGGACATCCGTTGTATAAACAAAAAGTGCATTTTTCTTGCCTCTTCGTTTGAATGTTTGTTTACTGCTTTTGCTATAGCTGTTGATCCGTTCTAGGACTGGCCGACTCATAGTCGTTAATTCATTATACCCGCCGGTTTTATCCGATATTTTGGGGCCGGTGGCTTGCCAAATTTTAGCTTGGATCATAGTGATCTCGTTGCCTTTGTCGAATTTCAACCAAGGTACCCGGCGTAGGGTATGCGATCGAGGCAGCGTCGAGATACGACGGTTATCGACTGGGCAAAGTATATTTAACCGAGAGCTGTTTTCCCAACTTTTGGTAACTTGTATTTGCAAAAATGTTTGTATATCTGAGAGTTTTAACTCTTTCTTGCTTAGCCGTAACAAACGTGAAATGGGACACGATTCATTGTGATCGTTTGGTCCTTACATCGGAGGCTATGCCCGGTGGCCGGGCCTTAGTTTTGCCGTAGCAAATGTTGAATGGGACACGATTCATTATGATTGTTTGGTCCTTACATCGGAGGCTATGGCCGGTGGTAATATCTCTCCATCCTTTGTTTTTGGGCCGCTATGCGGACCGACGCTCTTTCGCGCAGTTCCTCCGCGAGGTCGAGCTTCACGGCCATGGCCTCCCCGTTTGAATCTTCGGTGGTATACCTGAAACGGAGGGTCGGTTCGCCAACCTCCACGGGGATGAGGGTTTCGGCTCCGTAAACCAATAAGAACGGGGTTTCCCCCGTGCTCGACCTGGATGTGGTTCTGTAAGCCCACAACACCTCCGGGAGTATCTCCCTCCAATGATGCTTCGAAGCTTCAAGTCTCTTCCTCAGATTTTGAATTATTGTTTTGTTCGTTGATTCTGCCTGTCCGTTTGCACACAGGTGATACGGGGTTGACATGATTTTTTTGATCTTCAACCCCTCGAGGAAACTGTTGACCTTGCTACCCACGAACTGGGGGCCATTATCACAGGTTATCTCGGAGGGGACGCCAAAACGGCAGATGATGTGGTCCCATATGAAGTCGATGACCTCCTTCTCCCTTATCTTTTCGAAAGCCTGCGCTTCAACCCACTTAGAAAAATAGTCAGTCATAAACAAAATGAAACGGGCCTTACCTGGTGCCCGAGGTAACGGACCCACAATGTCCATTCCCCACTTCATGAAAGGCCAAGGTGAGATGACCGAATGCAGCAACTCCCCGGGCTGGTGAATCATCGGAGAATGTTTATGGCACCTGTCACATTTTCGGACAAACCTTTTCGTTTCCTCATCCATCCGGTTCCAGTAATAACCGGCCTTGACAATTTTTCGAACCAAAGCCTCTGCACCGGAGTGGTTGCCGCAGGTTCCCTCGTGTACCTCCCTTATCACGTATTCCGTTTCCCCGGGGCCCAAACACTTGGCCAGAGGACCGAGGAAAGAGCGGCGATACAGTTGGCCGTCCACCAAGCAAAAGCGGGCAGCCTTGGTTCGTAGCGATCGTGACTCCTTCGGGTCATTTGGGAGCTTACCATCACGCAAGTAGTCGATGTACTTGTTACGCCAATCCCAGGTCAAGCCCATTGTATATATTTCAGCGTGCCCGGTTTCTATGGCCGTGTTCGAAAAGTGCACCGTTGCCCCGAGGTCTATTTCCTCCCCCTCGACCGAGGATCCCAAGTTTGCTAATGCATCGGCTTCGCTGCTCTGATCCCTTGGTACATGCTGCATGATCCATTCTCTGAATTGATGAAGTACCACTTGGGTTTTTTCGAGGTATCGCTGCATCCGTTCGTCCTTTACCTCGAATACGCCGTTCACCTGGTTTACGACGAAAAGCGAGTCGCACTTTGCTTTGATTGTTTCGGCTCCCATGCTCCGAGCTAATTCCAAACCTGCAATCATAGCCTCATACTCGGCTTCATTGTTAGTTAGTCTAGCAGTTCTAACGGACTGTCGGATGACCTCCCCGGCCGGGGTCCTAAGGACAATCCCGAGTCCGGAACCTCTAAGATTCGAGGCCCCGTCCGTATGTAGAGACCAAACGCCCGTCATCTTTCCCGAGGTCAGCAAAAGTTCCTTCTCGACCTCGGGGACCATGGTCGGGGTAAAGTCTGCCACAAAATCGGCCAAGATTTAGGATTTGATGGTTGTTCGAGGTTTGTACTCAATATCGTAACCGCTAATTTCTACAACCCATTTTGTTAATCTACCGGATAACTCAGGTTTATGCATGATGTTTTTTAAAGGGTAAGTGGTTATTACACATATGGGGTGGCATTGAAAATAAGGTTTGAGCTTTCTGGAAGCGCTTACCAATGCTAATGCCAGCTTTTCCAAATAGGGATAACGGGTCTCTGCATCCCCCAAAGTTCTACTTACATAATAGATAGGGAATTGCGTACCTGATTCTTCTCGGACCAAAACGCCGCTTACCGCCATTTCGGAGACTGCTAGGTAGAGAAAAAGTGGCTCATCAGCCTTCGGTGTGTGCAGTAACGGGGGGCTGGACAGATATTTCTTCAACTCCCTTAGGGCTTCTTGGCACTCCGGTGTCCAATCGAAGTCGTTCTTCTTTCTGAGCAAAGAGAAGAAACGGTGACTCTTGTCCGAGGACCTCGAAATGAAGCGACTCAGCGCCGCTATCCGCCCGGTGAGCTTCTGCACGCCCTTTATGTTGTTCACGACCTCGATGTCCTCGATGGCCTTGATCTTTTCCGGGTTGATTTCAATTCCCCGGCTCGACACCATGAACCCCAGAAATTTACTGGACCTTACGCCGAAGGCACACTTCTCCGGGTTGAGTTTCATGTTGTATCTGCGGAGTACATCGAAGGTTTCCTGCAAATGCTTTAAATGGTCCTCTGTTTCCAGGGACTTAACAACCATATCGTCAACATAAACCTCCACTGTTTTCCCTATTTGTTCTTCGAACATCCCATTAACTAGGCGTTGGTAAGTTGCACCGGCATTTTTTAATCCGAAAGGCATGACGTTATAACAGTAAGTCCCATAATGGGTGATGAAGGATGTTTTCTCTTGATCCTCCGGGTGCATCCAGATTTGGTTATACCCGGAGTAAGCATCGAGAAAACTTAACATTCCATGTCCGGCCGTCGCATCGATCATTCTGTCGATGTGAGGCAATGGAAATGAATCCTTCGGGCATGCCTTGTTTAAATCCTTATAATCGATACACATTCGAAGTTTATTACCTTTTTTGGGCACCACCACCACGTTAGCAAGCCAATCCGGGTATTTCACCTCCCGGATGGAGCCTATATTCAAAAGCTTTGTTACCTCGTCTTTCACGAAGGTGTATTTTTGCTCTGACATGGGCCTTCTTTTTTGCTTCACCGGTTAAAATTTTCCGTCCAAGCTGAGTTTGTGAGACGCTATTTCCGGCGATATACCTGTCATGTCTATATGCGACCATGCAAAGCAATCGGCGTTAGCTTGAAGAAATTCAATTAATTTACGCCTGAGCTCCGGGGTAAGCCCCGTGCCCAGGTATACCTTTCTGTCTGGTAAGAACTCGAACAAAATGATCTGCTCCAGCTCCTTCACGGTTGACTTGGTCGCGTCCGAGTCATCCGGCGTGACGAAGGACCTGGGCGTTCCGAAGTCATCCTCTTCATGTACTGGATCCGGTCCAGTGCTCTTTAGTTGCTATTGGGGGACCTGCCCTCCGGTTGTACCCTTCTCTTCCTGAGCTAGCTTCTCGGGGCGGGGAGCTGCCTCGTCTACTGCGAACATTTCCTTTGCTGCGGGCTGCTCGCCCCGGATAGTTTTCACCCCCTCCGGAGTGGGGAATTTCAGCAACTGATGCAGTGTTAAGGGTACTGCCTTCATGCTATGTATCCAAGGTCTGCCCAATAACGCATTGTATTTCATGTCCCCTTCGATCACATAGAACATCGTTTGCTGAATGGTGCCATCCACGTTTACGGTCAACGAGATCTCTCCCTTCGTGGTTTCGCTAGCCATATTGAACCCGCTGAGTACCCGAGCTACCGGCATAATCCTATCAAGCAACCCTAGCTGTTCGACCACTCTCCATCGAATGATGTTGGCCGAGCTACCTGGGTCAACCAAAATGCGTTTAACCTTAGTTTTAAAGACAAGTACAGAAATTACCAGTGCATCGTTGTGCGGCTGAACGATGCCTTCCGCGTCTTCATCATCGAAGAAAATAAAGCCCCAGGTCGAATGGTCTCGGATGCGTTTTTCATGAACAATTGAGACCTTGGTCCGTTTCATTACCGGTCCCCGAGGGACGTCATACCCCCAACTATCATGTTGATCGTATGCTCGTGTTCGGCCGGTTCGACCCTTCGATGAGCTTCCCGCTCTTTGTAGCGATTTTTGGCTTGCTCGCTCAATAGGTCTCGAAGGTGGTCGTTTTTTAATAACCGGGCCACCTCTTCTCTCAACTGGCGGCAATCCTCAGTTTTGTGACCATGGGTTCCGTGATACTCACACACCATGTTAGGATCCCGTTGTCCCGGGTCTGACCTCAGCGGTTTCGGCCATCGCACATCCGGTACTCGGCCGATGGCCGATACAAGGCCCGAGGTATTGACGTTGAAGTTGTACTCCGAAATCTTCGGTGGACCCCTATGGTTAACGGAACTCCCGGCGTCGCTCCTGAACGAGAGCCCCCGGCTGTTTGACGGGCGCTCGACCCGCTTACTACCCCGACCGGAGAGGTGGTTTGGGCTCTCCCTCGACCCTTCCGACCTGAAGTTTGGTCTCTCCGAGTGGGAGTATGGCCGGAACCTCTCTTTTGATGATTCAGACTTCATTTCATAACCCTTCCTCGACTTCTCGAAACCTCTATCCACTTTTAACTTCATCGGGGAGAGCTCGCACTGATCATCCTCTACCCGAATCTTCGATTCATACCGATTGTGGACATCGGCCCACGTCACGGCCTCGTATTCCAGCAAATTTTCCTTTAACTTGGCCGAGGCAACTGAACTTAGCATGTTGAGCCCTTTTGTGAAAGCTTGTGCTGCCCATTCTTTTGGCACCGGGGGTAGTTCCATCCGTTCCCTCTGGAACCGGGTGACGAACTCCCGTAGTAGCTCATCGTCCCTTTGAGTTATCCGGAAGATATCGGCCTTACGGGCCTGCACCTTTATGGCACCGGCATGTGCCTTTACGAAGGCATCGGCGAGCATTTCGAAAGAAGTGATCGAGTGCTCGGGTAGATGGTCATACCACGTCAACACTCCCTTCGACAGAGTTTCCCCAAAATTTTTCAGCAATACCGACTCGATCTCATCTTCTTCCATATCATTGCCTTTTATGGCACAAGTATATGAGGTCACGTGCTCGTGTGGGTCCGTGGTGCCGTCATACTTCTATACGTCGGGCATTTTGAACCTCTTCGGGATCAGTTTCGGGGCCGCACTCGGTGGAAAAGGCCTTTGGATGTACCTTTTCGAATTCGGCCCCTTCAGTAAAGGTGGAGCCCCCGATATCTGGTCCACCCGAGAATTGTATGTCTCGACCCTCTTTTCGGTCGAATCCACCCGTTTCGCCAAAGTCTCGAGCATCTTTAGGACCTCAGTCGAGGAGCCGGCTCCGGAGCCGTCGCTCTCAACCATTCGTACTTCGTTTCTTCCGGTCCCGACTGTACCCTTTGCCTTTACCGGCCCTGCTTCACCCTTTCCGCTCTGCAGTTGGGCAATTGCTAATCCTTGCTCGGCGATTGCCGCCCTCTGCTCCTGCAGCATTTCAAAAATCAAACGTAAGTTAATGCCGTCGTTTGGCGCGTCCGGTTCTCTCCGGCCCCGATCCCGGGATAACGTAACGGAATGGTGAGTGTTGAGAGGATCGGTGGCCGTTATGGCGGCGTTCTCTTAATCTACGGTATTTTTTCGGTTGAGTCCTTCCCTTGAATCAACGGGGTTCGGATCAGCGGGGTTCGGCAATGCCCGCAGCCCGCTCCCTTCGTTTTCCGCCACGATCTCGGTATTATTGACATGACCGGATTGTTCGACGTCAGCCATTCGGACTGTTTTCACAGAGATGGGTAGGGACGCTTTTGGTTTTGATGAATATGGTAGAAATCAAGGCCAAAGACCACTATTATCCTAGCCCCACGGTGGGCGCCAAACTGTTTACCCCGGATTCGGATAATCAATTAAATTTGTAAATGGGTATAGGATACGTGCTTTGTTCTTGATGTGTGTTGGATAAGGAAAGTGAATATTTGAGAGCGCCTTAGTAAAACGGCTAAAGACGATAGTTGGCTAGTAACACAAATGTCTGTGTATAATGTATGATACTTGATGGATGGAATGCAACAACAACAAAAACGAGTGGCCTTGGCCGAATCAAATAATGAGGGAGATTGTATATATGAATTCTTCTATTACAAATGTTCTTGGAAAGTTAAAGGAGCCAACCCCTCCAAAGGAGGGGGATATGCCCTATTTATAGTGACCCTCCCATGGTTCTCCTACAATATGAGTTAATAAAATAATGACAACAAGGACTGTTCTGCACGGATTTGGTGGGATTGGACTGACGGCGCCGCCTGACACACGCAAGGTAGGTAGTTGACTATGGCAGGACGCTACTGGCGCGTGGCCCGCATATACCGGTCACACGGACTAACGGCCACGAATGCTCGGGTCATCGGGCTTGGATGTTCTAACGATGTCGAAGGCAGACCTGTCGGTGCCCATGCCCAGCTCTGGTTCAAGCATTACCTCGGTCTAGGGCGAACGATATCGCCACCCCATTCCCATTCCTTGCTCCGGCTTCGGTCCTCCGGTTTGTCTCGTATCCGGTATTATCCGTATACACCTTCAACGCGTTCATTTGGTCTGGAAAAGATGACCCCACTTTTTGTTATCATAAGTCCCCAGCTTCTGCCTCCCAAGGTAGGGTAAAAGTCTTCGTACACTCTACCCTCCCCATACCTCACTTTGTGGAATTTCACTGGGTATGTTGTTGTTGTAAGTCCCCAGCTTCGACCTGTAGCTACATGTTAGTTTGAATATTTTTGAATTATTGATGAGAGATCTCATAGTATGCATGCAGATATAGACATATATTTGTGGTCCTATAATCTTATCACTCTTTCAATTAAAAGACATATGAGTGCACAAAGGTTGCTGGGAGATGCGTCTTTCCTATTTATGTTTCTTCCTTCACGATATTATTCTATTGAATATATGTGAATTATATACACGTCTTCTACGACATTATCGTTAGTATTAGAAACACACATTTGTCTTAGTACCATTTCAATGATAGCCGTAATGTGTGTTTAGCAGCAGATATTTTAAGTGCATTAGTACTTCAGCTGTTTCAAGATGCTAAGATAAAAAACTGATTAACATCTTGAAGGACTTTATGTTATTTTGTCATGTCCGCGCATCGCGCGGGTACGTATATTAGTAAACATTAATGGATCGTTTGATGCATGGTATAAGCTGGGATATCCCAGCACTAATCTTTTGTACCATGTTTGGTAGAAGGTATAAATTTATCCTGAAATAAATTTATATCTTGTACCAAACAAAGTATAAAATGCATCTCATGGTATAAGCTGGATATACCTTCTTATACCATTTATCCCGGGACTATTTTATACCATCTAAGAGATGGTATAAAATAGTCCCAAGATATGAAATAAATTAATCCCAGAATTATAATTCCGTGATAATTTCGGCCATGCACCAAACGACCACTAAGGATCTAAATTAGAAGTGATGGAATTAAATTCTATATTGCCCTTCATGGTAAATGAGATAACATCCAGTGAATTTACATGTATCTCTAATGATGTAACATGAGTTATAAAGTTAAAGTCATAAATTGAGTAAAATATTTTAAAGAAAAATATGTATTTTGAATACCTAATAATAAATACTCCCTTTGTTTCAATTTATGTGAACCTATTTCCTTTTTAGTCCATGCCAAAATGAATGATCTCTTTCCTAATTTGGAAACAAATTCACTTTATGAAATCATTTACAGCCACACAAATATTCAAGACTTATTTGGAATTACAAGTTTCAAAAGTCTTCACTCTTTCTTAAATATCGTGCTCAGTCAAATGGGTTCACATAAATTGAAACAGAGGGAGTAATATTTAATATTTGGACATATATTTTGTAGAACATTAAAATTTATTGATTTTTATCTGACAAAAGTATTTTATACTTGTGCAATTTAACATTGCGCTTGCGCTGAAAATTGTACTGCAATTACGTTATAACAGACAAATATAATTCTGCAATCAAATATTACATTGAGAATTGAATTGTAATTACGTTATAACAAACAAATAAATCTTTATAATTATTATACTATGTACTTACTAGTAATTGTTTACGCCTAAATCCCTAATTCATAGTAACAATTGATTTTATTCCAAGGCTTAAAGGCAAGCATATTAAGGTCGACCAAACCATGAAATAAATGATGCTAACTTACTAAGTTGAAATAGATATAAATGATGCTAACTTATTTGATATGCAAGTAATAATATCAAATAAGACAAAGTAAGTCATGTTTATTGAGATAACTCTAGGATTGTTGACTAGCTACGAATCCGGGTTACAATGGCAATAAGAGCTTGAGAGCTAGAGGACAATAATGGAGTGAAAGTGTAATAAATAGTGTTCAATGATGAGAAATCAGATGGGATATAAGTTGGGGAAGGGACACTTTTATAGTCTAACCCTAAGCAAGTTTTGTATCACACATCCCACTTTGGTGATGGTGATCAGTATCTGCACGTCTTAACGTCCTATACGTTGTTTAGATTCTTCAGGAGTGAAACATGGATTCTTCAGGCTTGGTTACAACTTACAACAGAGACTTATCCTAACCGGTCTCTCCCTTACGTACCTCCGGACTTTGGCGGGCTCGCATCATGACTCCGGATCTTCAACAGGTTTGGCCAATTACCCCGGACTGGTCCGTAAGTCAAGATCAGAGTTGTCCATTGCTAAATCACGTCTGATCTGTCTCTATCTTTCACGTGTCAACTTCTGCTTTGCACATCGGCTGGATTTACCCCATACAGTAATTACACCGCAATTCAGACACGCTTTAAAAAAAAAAAGATTTTTACACTATACAACCTCCCATATAATAGCCGCTAAATGTATATTTTAAAAAAAATATATACAAAAGGAATCTTTAATTCCAAAAAATTTAAAAGAAATGAAAGAAAAGTATATATCAATTTGTTTTGAATTTCTGATTTCCTAACGTAAATAAAAGAGAAAACTACTCGTAAAGAATCAAATTGTCTTTCTTTTTTGTAACATTCCGTTATAATTCTTGATCACCGGCGTTGGTCAACTCTGTGAACTCACCGATGGATTCTCCGTCGGAAAACACCGATGACGAGGCCAAAGTGTATAGGAAAATTCACTCGTACTCTGTCAAATTCTAGTATAGTTTAAGACATCGTCCCACAGAGATTGGAACCACCCAGGCTACAGATGCGTATTGTCTTGGGTACTATTTGAGAGAATCAAATTGATGAAAGGAGAGGTTTCGAAATTATAAAATACTTAAAATAAAATAAACAACTTATTAGAAAATTTAAAAAGAAAAGAGTTGGGAGTCGTTGAATCCACTTGGTACAATTATAATAAAATCCCATTCTATTAAATTTCACAAAAGAATAGAAAAACTTATGTGACTTGATTTGTGTTATGAGGAATAAAGACCTCTTGCGATTAACCCTTAAAATCACTAAACTTATTTGAGACAATTCCTCCGCGAGAATTAGAACTGAAAGAAATAAGATAGAGACCCCTCAAATCATTAAACTTATTTGAGTCAATCCCTCCGTGAGAATTAGGACCAAAAGAAATAAGATAACAATTTTAAACCAACAAAATTATTTAAATTAATCCCTCCGTGAGAATTAGGACTAAAAGAAATAATATTGAGATTCTTAAATCGATAAATTAGCTTGAATTAATCCCTCCGTGAGAATTAGGATTAAAAGAAGCAAGATCAAAGATTTGAATATCAAGACATGAAAAAATTAAAGTAAAAATAATATTATAACATCATACCAAGCTTCTTCAACTATCCCAACAAAAAGAAATTACTCCATTAAGGAGTATGTGAGAAAGAAATTAAAAATAAAATACTACTCTTATAAATATAAAATAAAAAGAAGAGAATAGAGCAAAGACCATTTCTTATGTCTTTCTCAAGATTGGATTCTCTATTTTCTAAGCAAAGTGATGCCTCTATGTATAGGAAATATAGTGTCTCCCCCTACGAATGCATTCCTTGAAGTAGTGCTCACATCTGTGACCTTACTTGACGGGTGTGAGTATGAAAGTGGCGGTCACACTCGTGGATTTCAACACTTGACGGGTGTAAGTATGAAAGTGATGGTCATACCCGTGGACTTCAACACTTGATGGGTGTGAGTATGAAAGTGGTGGTCACATCCGTGAATTATACAACTTCTTTTTTGATGCCAACACTTGACGGGTGTGAAGATGAAAGTGGTGGTCACACCCGTGGATTTCAACACTTGACGGGTGTGAGTATGAAAGTCGCAGTCACACCCGTGGATTTTACAACTTCTCCCAATGCTGTCTTTATGTAATTTCCACATGTGAAATTTCACGGTTGTGAACATGGACTTGTGGTTGCACCCATGAAATATTTCCTTATCTCTTTGGCATTTGCTTATTTTTCAGTCTTCCAAGATATCCTTTTTCCTGCAAGATTCTGTCAGAAAATATGCGAGAATAAGATATAAATATTCATGTTTTATTTTAGAACTTATTTTTTTATGTATAAAATTACATGAATAATTTACACCCATCAACCAACAAGGGCCTAGAACCTGCTATATCCGTCTACACTGACGATTTATTAAATTGAATTTCCAGTTACTTTCTGGCAGCTTCCTACTCGAATTTTCTCAACACGGTTTTCAATTTCAAGAGTCAACTTGACTAATCTTTAAAGCTAAATTGGATTAGATCAAACTTAATATACTACATTTAAAATTTAGATATTCAAAAATTACACGAAAAATACTGATCCCTCTGTCTCAATTTATATAGCACTGCTTGACTTATCACAAAGTTTAAGAAAGGAATGAAGATTTTTGAAATTGTGGTTCAAAATAAAAATTAAATATTTATGTGATTATAAAATATTTTATTAAGATTAAGTTCTTTTTGGGACAAACTTAAAAAAAAAAAAAAGATAAAGGTGAAAAAACTAAACAAACTAATAAAAATCTACTTGGGGAAGAAGGAATAAAAATCAAATTGTTTTGAATTTCACTATTTCCTAACGTAAATAAAAGAGAAAACTAGTACTTGAAAAGAATCAAATTGTCTTTCATATTTTCCGATCACCGGCGTTGATGGATACTCCACCGGAAAACGCCGGCGGCAAGGGCCTAAAACCTAGTATCTCCGTCTACACTGACAAGTTACTAAATCGAATTTCCAGTTACTTTCCGGACTGGAATTTCCTCAATAGGAGTGGAAACAGCTCAGGAACCGCTAAACGACGTCGTAGAAAGACTTGTCTTCCACTTCCATTCCCTTCATTCTCACCTGAATCTACTACGTAAGTACTCTGAAATCTCTAAATGTTGACATTTTATATGACTATCAGTGAATGTGTTCCGTATGAAGGGGGAAAATAAGTGTATTTCTTACTTGTTTTCTTGTGTTCGTTACGTAAGCAAAAAGAATATTATCCTTAAAAATTAAAATGTTTGTATATAATCTACACAAATATTTTGGGGGTGGAAGGTGGGATGGGGGTGGGGTTGTGTGGTTGTGGATGGGGTGGGCCGGTGGGGGCAGTGGCGGAGTCAGGATTTTTACTGAGGAGATTCAAAAATATAAAGAAGTAAACACATGAAGAAGTTTAAGGGGAACATCTACTATATATACATAAAATATAATTTTAACCTTGTATAAATAGTGTAATTTTTTACCGAACCCCCTTAGCCCTTACTGGCTCTGCCCTTGGGTGGGGGTGAAGATGAGGTTGCGTTTGAATGTGGGGAGGAGACAATCAATGTGGGGTGCCATTTGTGGAACTTGTTTTCCCTACTTTCATTAGAGAAGTCATTTTCCTCATTTTCGAAGAACTTATTTTCCTAGAGAAAATGTCCTTTGAATCTTGTGGTTATAAACTTGTCATGTAGGATGTTTGAATTGTCAACTTAAATATAGAAAGAGATACTTTTTTTGGAACAGATCAGAAAGAAAGTAAGACACTTAAATTGGAATGTAGGGAGTAGTACTTATAATAAGGGTAAAATAGGTAAAATGGTTGATTATCTCTTGATTTTCCAAACTGGACAAATAAAAGTGGACATCTATTTTTAGTATAGTGGACAAGTAAACGAAGACGGAGGGAGTAAAACTAAAATTTAAATATTCAAAAACTACACGAAAAGTACTATAAGTTGCAATTTTTTCTCATGTCAATATATTATAAAATGTCGGTTAACGTTTACATAGTTTGAATCTCAAAAACGAAAAGTGCCACATAAATTGAGACAAAGGGACGATATCTTTAGTTGTGAAGGATGGTCTGAGAGGACATTTTGTTCATAAGAAAAATTTCTAAGCTAACTGAGATGCAGGGTTGTTTGTGAGGCATCTAGAATTGCTGGTGTCTTGGAGGACATTATGCAGTGCACCTTTTTAAATTTGCATTACATCCAGAAGAACTTAGAATATTGGCATACTAAAGCACAGGTTAGCTATTTTAGTTATTTGAAATTATATTTACAGTCTGTTTCCAGCCAGAGTTCAATTTAAATTTGTTATGTATGTACTATTTCAGGGATCAAATGCTCAAAAAGCATACTTCATGATATGTCAGAGAGGACCAAATGCATTTTTCAATGGCTCAGTTCAACTGATAAGCGATTTTGTTGGTGAAGTTTCTGGAGTGCAGCAAACATATTGTTTGGCATCTTCATATATATCCGAGAGGATAAATTTCTTGAGTGGCTTAAGATATCATTTGGCTACATTTTTGGCACAGGTTAGTTGCTATAGCCTTAGTACATGTGACAATTAATCATGTAACATTGTTTGGCTGTTTCATTTCATCAGTCTAATCTTTGATGCTATAATGTTTCCACTGCTGTTTTCTCATTCCGTACTGGTTTCTGTACATTTAAATTATTTTGTACGAAGGAAAACAAAAATTTGAAGAGTTGTTTAGATACCTTAAGAGTTGCTGGGCTTCTAACCAAGAGGATAAAAGAAATGAAGTATTTCAAGTTTAGGCTCCAGTTGGATACTGCAATTCATCCAAGAGGATCCTTCAATTGTGATTCTTCTATTTGGTTTGCTCGACTTTTGACACTGCAGTTCCTTATCAGTTCATATCCCATCATTCGTACCAAATTACTTTGTTTTACATTTTTTTTTTCTGTAGTGGCAATTTTCCTATGAGATGACTTCATCAATTTCTCAGAACCTTATATCAGTTAATATCTCTAGATTCGGAACTGTCCCTGTAAAAGATGTCTTGCTTTCGGGAAAAAAAAATTTATTTGTTCTCAATCACTTTTCATAAGCTTTTAAGGTGGCTATGATAGGAAGGAGTTTTCTTTTGCAAGTTAAAAACCCTAATAGTATGTGCACCATAGGTTGGGCACTTCACTTAGCTTCGATGGCACTTTAGTGCAGCACCAAAGTGCTAGGACACACATCTTAGTGGCCACGGGCACTGCGTTTAGGATGGCAATAATAAATAATATATAGTTAGTAAAACAAAGCGGTGTATTAATCTTCGCAAAAAAAAAAGCGCTGTATTAGTCTCAAGGAAACATTATGGAAAATATGTTGGCGATGTAGAATCGGAAACTAGAAATTTAATATAAGAAAAGTAATCACTAATCTGAATTGAAAACTTAAAGGTGTATCTTTTTATTTTTTAAATCAGGAAAACTTAAAGGTGTATCTTTACTTGTGCGTCAGAATTTTAGTCGTTGTTGTTGTTGTTGTTGTGTTGTACTTAAGCTCCAACAAACACTTGGTGCTTATCTTCGCTTTTCGCTTTTTATAACACTACTTTCATGGACCATATTTTTCATTCTTGAGAAGCATCCCTACTAATTTAATGAGATCAAGCTAAATCTTATAACTGGGCAAGTTGATTGGTTGATAAACAGATTACTAGAAAGCAAAGAATTTTAGTTTTGGCAACGAGGAAATTCTACATTGTTCGCGTATTCCCTTTTTTTTTTTGGCTTACCAAGTCAAGATCTTACTTTGCAGTTTGGACATTCTTGGAAGAAATGATCCCTCTAAGGAGTAATTTAATGTTGCATAGCTTGATGATTTAGGTATATTCTGATTACTTTATGGTAATAAACGCTCAATTCATGTCTTTCCTGGCATATGTATAGATCTACATGAAGGTTGACAAAGCTGGTGAGGAATTAGTTAAGGATCCTGAGATGTCATTATCATCATTATTGGTTGATATGAATGGTTTATTTCTGAAATTGGAGGCATCAATTGGCCATTTCCATGCAGTGCGCCAGGTGAGGGAAAATTTTCGTGTAATATAGAAGTTCCCCACTGAAAATGTCTGAAAACGACTGTTTTGGCTACATGTTGGTCAATTTTGGTTTTTGACGTTGTCTATTGATTTATTCTGCAGCAAAGCTCTTCTGTTGATGAAAGCTATTCTTTTCCATTGATATTTGAGAAACTTCCAGAAGTTAATCAGGAAGGGTCTCAGTGGACTGATTGTGAGATTAGAGATTCTATCAATTTGATCTACCAAAATATGGACAGATTGAACACATATTTAGCTGCCATTGTAAGAGTTCCCTACTGACTTGTAATGAGATAGTTTTACCTTTTCTATCTTCAAGCTGTAGTCATCTTATTGTCTTTAGCATATGGATTTAGTTTCATCATTATCAAATTATCAACTCACCACTGAATTGCTAAGCTGAAAGGGGATGCTGTATGACATAACTGTCATGCCATGACATTAGTTGTCAACTGAGATCTCTATAGCTGAAGTGTACATGAGTGTGCATGTTGTAGGAATACAACACAAAATGTACATTATCTAAATATTTTTGTAATTTGTCTCTTCTTTTGAGGACAGTTTCTTTGCCATTAATTTTTGAAGGTTACAATTCACCGGAAGCCCAGAAGAGTTACTCGATACTGGATACCCTATACCTGTGGGATTGTTGGCATCTCTATCTGTTCATTATGGCTACTTCGCCATAGCAGTTTAGTAGGAAGCTCTGACATTGACAATTGGGTCCGTGAAGCGAAGGAGTCAACAGTTAGCTTCTGGAATGACCATGTAGAGCAACCGGTAAGCTGCCCCTAGTTATTATATTTTCCTTCAGATCCTATCTGTAATGATTGAAGCTGAATACTCTTTCCTGAGTTCCTACTTGACTTTGCTTATCATGGTTTATTCTGTCGACACTCAAATGTCCTCAGGAGATTTTCCTATATTCTCATGCTCTACGTGTGCAATCCTCCATAAATGGTTTCCAATTGTTTGTTACTGCAAATTAATTATGAGGATTATAATTTCATCTTTAAGATTGTGGAATATGCTAAGGAATTTTATGGAGTTACAGTTGAAGTAGGAAATGCTTTTCAAGATATTGGAATGATAAAACATTTGCATTTATAACTTTATCAATAGAAAAGATAAAGCGTTAGCATTTTAATAGAATAATAGTTGACTGATTCAACATCACCATGGGGTCATGTTATATCTCATACGTGGGGTCAGGATTTAAGTTTCTTGTGTAAAACCTTAAAGTATTCCCATGATGCTAGACTGAGAATCCATCAAGCTAGTCCGATTGGAAGAGTTATATGAATCTCCCATGGTTGGTTGTCCATTCTTTATCTTTGTATCCAAGTGGGCTTTTCCTTGTATTTTTAAACCATCCATGAATAAGACGAGAGTTGGAAATGTATGATATTGAAGGCCTTAAATGAATAATAGAAGTGTTTCCTTTTAATAGCTTAAGCTTTTAGATGAAATAGTCATTTCTACCTGGTAGTAGAATAGCTAGAGGTCCTGGGTTTAAGTCTTATTGTCACCCATCAATAAAAATACTCCACGTGCTTGATCCAAGAAAAAGAATCAGGCCCTGACTTGTGGGGGCGCTTTGAAACCTGAAATAAATAATAAGAGTGTCCTTCTCTAATAGTTTAAGCTTTTAATGAGGTGGTCACACATTTCTACTGATGCCAACCAAAATATGAAAACATTTTTATTTGCACAAATACTTAGGATATTTTTTTTTTGAAGCTGGTAACTATTGTTTGTGTGTGTGTACATATATATAATACCCATAAAATATACATAATAGTGTATATATTTTTTGTATATTTAACTAAACCATGTAATTATTTTCGGTCGATCGGCCAAATATGTAACTTGCCTTATTGAAGAAGGAATCTTTAAATCCAAAAAAATTAAAAGAAATGAAAGAAAAGTATATATCAAATTGTTTTGAATTTTAGAATTTTCTTACGTAAATAAAAGAGAAAACTACTCGTAAAGAATCAAATTGTCTTTCTTTTTTGTAACATTACGTGTATAATTTTCAATCACCGGCGTTGGTCAACTCAATGAACTCACCGACGGATTCTCCGTCGAAAAACACTGACAAGGGCATAAAACCTACTATATCCATCTACATTGACAACTTATTAAATCGAATTTCCAGTTACTTTCCAGCGGCTTCCTACTCGAATTTTCTCAACATGATTTCCAATTTCGAGAGTCAACTTGACTGATCTTTAAAGCTAAAGTGGATTAGATCAAACTTAATATACTAAATTTAAATATTCAAAAGCTACGCGAATTGAATCCAGAACATCAATAATAGAATCAGTATCATCTGAGTATATCTGTTTAGTGTCTACACCAAAAACAAAAGAGCAAAAGACAATTCAATTTGATCTTTTGCTCACAAATCTCTGTATCTTCAAAGCATCTTGATTTTTTTTTTTTTTGAACAGGTAACAACTTTGTATTATAGACCAATACGTAGGTAGTACTGAAAACCCCTTTACAAAAGAAAAACGAAAACTAAGAAGCTAAAAAAGTAAAATCCTAACATGAGTCAAGAACTTCTAGGATTGATTCTGCATCTACAGAGGGATTCTTTGCACACCAAAAACAAAATAGCAACATACAGTCTTGCTTGATCTTCTGTAGAGTGCTACTTCTATCCTCAAAACATCTGGAGTTCCTTTCTTTCCAGATTATCCACCATATGCAAGCTGGAATGATCCTCCAGTAGCTTCTATTCCTTGCCTCAATCCCAGCCTCCTCCCAGCTAGAAAGAATGTCAACAATCTTGCTAGGCATTGTCCAAGATATGCCTCTGAGATTGATAAAAATCTTCCACAGCTGATCAGTAATTCTGCAATGTAAAAACAGATGCCCTACTGTCTCAGCTGCTTCCCCACATAAGCAATAATTTGAAACTAAGATAATCCTTCTCTTTCTCAGGTTTTCATGTGTCAAAACAGCTTCTTTGGCTAGCAACTATGTAAAGTATGCAACCTTAAGAGGTATCTTAACTTTCCAGATTTGTCTCCATGGCCAGTTAGAGTTTTGTGGCTCAGTCATGTTCATGATCTTATAGCCTGAACTCACTTTGTAGTGCCCCTTGTTATGCCCAGTCCACCACAAACAGTCCACCCCATCCTTCAGCCCTTGGAAAGACTCCAAATGTTTATAAAGCTCAAAAGCATCTTGAATTTCTGTCCTTCCAAATTGTCCACTCTAATGAGAGCATAAATTCTTGATTTGATTATTAATTTCGCAATAGTCTGTAAACTATTGGACTATATTGATTCCTTTCTTGTTGATGCCAGGTCAAGTTAACATAAAAAAAATTTCATCTCGTAGATTCTTAACATTGTACATGAATATTTCACTTGGAGAATATCCGCTCCTTGCCTTTTCTATTTTGTTTGTCTCATCATACTTGCTAAGAAATACTTCTTTCACTGGTGTTCGACTGATATGTTTCCATCTTGCATTTTAGTTCTCATTTATCTTCTGAGAATATATTCTTTTTTTATGTATATAAGAGATAATATATTTTGCCTTATTTAATGATCCTTCCATTCATGCTGGACTTTTGAAATGACAAAACTATTAATCTGTTTCTATGTTATGTCCGTTTTTGCTGACATGAGTTGGTTCATCAGGTTTAGTTAAGGTTTTGGTGCTAAACTTCCCTGATCATTATGGGTAAATATTTTTGCTGTATGTCTTGTTTTCACCAGCTCCTCCAGATTAGAGACGATCTTTTCTACACATTTCGGAAGAGGCAAAAGGGTGCAATGGAACCTGAAGAAGTGCAGTTAACTCATGACTCTCTGCACAGGTTAGTTCATTGAACTATAGCTTCATTGACTTATTGTGCACAATGTGCAAATTGGTCACAAGAACAAGATACAGTTGTATGCTTTCATAATGAGTCTCTTTTATTATACTCGTAATTCAATCTTTAATTCTTAAAAATATATTGATAAGTTAGTAGACTTCTTTATAAGCCATTTACACCTTGGGTTTGGACTGTTTTTTCTGCTCACAACTCTTAGCAAACAGGGGGAAAAAAGTTCCAAGTTGAACAAGCTCTTTCAAACATTTTTTTAAGAAGCTCTATGTGTGTATACTTTATAGAGTATTAGAGTAGTAGTTATTAAAGCATGAGTGCATGTGTAGTCTTAATCATATATATGCACTAGCATTACGTAGAGAGGGAGAGGGAGAAGGAGAGGAGAGAGTGTGAGAGGGAGGGAGGGAGGGGAGGAGAGAGAGTTATGGCCATGGGAAGAAGGAAATGTTGAAATGTAGATCTTCTGTCAGAAATGTACATTTCAAGCTTTTTCATATTTGCATTGAGATCCCTAAGGCCTTTACGATATCAATGACAAAGAAATGATGATATAAATGGATGTTGAGATGTGTTCGAGAATGCTGGTGTGGGTTTCCCAGCATAGACAATGTATATGCGAGAATTGAGTGCTTTAGCCTAAAGATGCAATCGAGGAAGTGTAAGAATCACATTAAAAGCTACTGAAAAGTAATTCCATTAAAAAAGAGAGCTAGTTCCAAAGAGTAACAGAGATGCCCCGCTTTTATTCATTAAGTTGTATGATTAAACACCTAAAAAGGAAGAGAAACGTTGGCTAATTTGGCTAAGCTGACTATTATCTTATTCTTGGGCTTTTTAGAGGATAATGGATGTTTGAGAAATTGTCCAGAGTGTTCACTAATCAAATTTCTTTTACTTGGTAATCTTTGCAACTCCTCTGAGATAAATGTGTCTCCAGTTTGTTGTGGCAAAAAGCGATGTGTATTCTATTTGCGTTTCCTTTCAAAAAAATTTGTAGAATATTCTGTGTGGTCCTTGTCAAAAAACACCCACCTGCTTCGTGGTCAATTTGATGCTCTAGGGGTGCTTGTTGTCTTTCACTATTTTAATGGAGTGTATCATGCATGCTATTTACCATCTTATCTTCTTCTCTAAGTGCAAAAAGTGTCAGCATTTAGTGCTATGGGATAAACCTGTTACGATGTTCCTGTTTTGCAGAATGCTGCAAGCTTTCACTGAGCAGACGAAGGGTGAGAAGCCTCCAGTGAATCCAACGGACCAGGAAATGCTTGAAATAGTAATGATGAGGTGTGGCTTCCTTCTGGTTCTGTTTGTGGCTTATTTAATATTTAGGAGTGTATGATAATACTTATTGTACAGGATGTTATTTGCCTTCCGCTGCACGGTATGGTTGTAACCTAATAAATTCAACTTTCACCCTTGTTATTTTCTAGATTTTTAAGAAAATACATTCATGCTTTATTTTGATCCTTTTGGATGCTATCAGACACTTGCTATACAGGTCTTGAATGGCTTGTATTAAGATGTATTTTGTTTTCTGTGGTTTTGGGATGAGGTACTACAGGTTTGGAAAGAGATACGGATCAGAATGAGTAACAGAATATTTGCTGTTGAGAAGATATAATTAACTAAATGGGAGAATAGCACTTTTGATCCTTGAGATTATTAAATTCTGAAATGGGTCCTTGTGATATGACTCAGCACATTTAACCTTTAATTAGTTAAAATGTGTGCTTTTGATGTGATGCAAAACTACATCAAGTTGGTGCAAGTATGTACAAGCGGAGACTCAATCCCTTATTATAAATGCTGGGGAAATGTGGAGTTCTAAAAAACTTTGCATGTCATATACTTTTAACTATTTGCATCGAAAGGCCAAAAAGTGCAAGCACTCGTATTTAAGCTTGTGTGTTGGTTCTGCCTTTCCTTCAATGCATCTGTAGTTCTCTCCCACCAAAGTACCCAACAAATGCACAACGGGATGGTAGACCACTGGCTCTTGATGTCTTTCTCCAACATCCTTCCAGACCAGCACCATATAAGCTCCTTAACTGATTTTGGGATTACTCACACCACCCTAAATGGGTTACGAAACATATCCCAGATCTGTTTGGTCACTTGAGACTGCAGAAGAGGCAATTTACATCCTCTGCTTCTTTCTCACACAGAAAGCACCTACTACGAATGTTGAACCCTTGCTGCCTCATTTTTTTCTATGAAACTGAAAATCTGTCAAAGTCTCAAAGATAATGTACTTGTTGTTGTTGCATAAGAAAAAAAAATGCACATAAGTAATTTTTTTGTTATTAAAAAAAAAAACTTATGTGCTCTTTCTTTCGTTGATAAAGTACTTTACGCATTTTAAAAGAGGCACACTTACCTTAAAAAAAGCGGCATGCTTAATTTTGATATTATATAGTTTAGTCAATGGTTGTCATCCTCTTCTAGAATTATCTATGCAACTTCGTTATAATGGTAGTGCTTCATATGTTCCAAGAATTTGTCTGTGCTGCTTGCCTGCTCACCAATTACAGGTTATATTGTGGAGATATACAAGGTTTTCAATTTTGACAAACTGCAGGATGATTTTTTTGAATGATTTGAACCTTTTGGGTATGATGGCTGGATGGACCAGCTATTTGTCATCTCTAGTTAACTGATTAGAGTCTCTGATGTAACAACAGAATTTTTAAACTTTCAACTTTTGCTTACCGCTTCAAATAATTTTGTTTGCTTTCCTGTTATTCATTGTATGTTTAACTAAGCAATTAATTTTTTGCATAGTTGGAATATATGCTTAACAGACCATGGTTGAAGCAGATTAATTTTTTGCTCACATTACTAGCAGTTGGGTCCACTGTACAACTAGGTGTGTGCTTTTATGTCTCTGTTAAGTAAGCTTACTTTTCACTTTAGGTACGAGAAGGAGCTGATGCATCCAATTCAAAATCTTTTTTCTGGGGAGCTTTCTCGTGCCCTTCTTATCCAGGTAATATTCTCCATTCTGTTGCAGACTTGCAGTCAATTCTAGTTTTGGCATGTAACAATTTTTTTCTGCGTTACAGGTTCAGAAGCTGAAGCTTGACATTGAAGAGTGAGTGAGAGCAACTGATACTCTTGTCCTGAAGTTAGAACTTCTGAGAGTTCAAGGCGTTTCTGGTTTTTTTCTCTGATTTTCATATTTTTAAAACAGGGCTATGCTGGAGCTGGATCAAATTCTTAGGGCCAATGAAATCAATTTTGCTATTTTAGCTGCTTTGCCCGCTTTCTTCCTCTCCCTCTTTGTGATCATGTTGGTGCGCGCTTGGTTTAAACAGGTAGAGTGGCTTGTTTTCGTTTTGTGTGTATGTAGGGCATAGCTATTTATACATGACTTCCATCCAAGAATTGATCTCACTATAACATGATGAATATTTAATAATCTTTGAATCCCCCGCTCGTCTCCTTTTTCTTGAGGTCGTATTCAGAAAATTGATCAGGAATACCCTAAGGCATATCGGTGCAGCATCACAAGTTTGAAGCCATTATCACTTGAGAAACATATAAGAAGAAACAAATGGTTAGAAGCCCAAAGGATTAAAAAAGTTGAATTTTTGCATCATATATATTGTTCCATTGAAACTAATTGTAAAAGGGGTCAGAATTTTGTCGCATGAGAGACAAAGAAGAGGAAGTCTGGGTAGAGCAGGAGCAGGGTTCTATTCCCACATTACTGAAGCGTGCTACTTTGTGTAAGGACCGACCTTCTCTTCTACCCACTCTCTGTTCACGCAGTTCTTGAAGCCTCTGCTTTTGATGAGCTTTGCCAGTTGGTTCGGCTGCTACTACTTATTTTGTTATCCTGTTTGTCGTAAGATTGTTGAAGGAAAGGCTGGTCATAATTATAAATTCAGAGAATTCGCTAGACAGATTATTGGAGTATGGGAGGAGATAAGGGAACCTACTTCTGATGTCATCAAAGAAGAAGATTGGAAGGAGTTTCCTTGAGAATGAGATTGGAGTGAAGGAATTTTCTGATGAGGGAGGCTTGTTGTGCAATTCACAGGAATAGTTTCTATGATATTATACAATAATGGATTCTTCATAATTGTACGCAATTGTTAGATCCTACTGGATTGGGCACTTTCCATTCCATTTTAAACCTAAAAGGTGGACTCAACTGTGGCTCGGAATAGATTTAGCGGATATTTTCTTCATTTCTCTTTTCTCCTAATGCTATTGACATGAGGAAGTGATTATTAGTTGAAGCTACCAAGAAAGGAAATAACATTTACTGGTTGAGATATTTGATGGTTAATATAGGTCTCTCATTTTAGGAGTCTTGCCATGCTGTGCGAAATCATATAACGCCATTAAATTTTGAATGGAATCAGGATAAGAAAGCAGAAGGCAGGGGAAGGGTTGCCCGAATTCAACGACGACTGCTAATTGTGGAAGTAGAGAGAAAGATTATGCAATTAGAAAGCTGCAAAGATCAAGGACAAGTAAGGCCCTTTGAACTTTATCAGCACCTTTATTAAATTTTTGTACAATAGTATTTGCGCCTTTGAGAATCTCATATTTCTTCCACTATCATACAATCCATTTTCATCTGGTAAATTAGAGCCCTTTACTACTCATTCCCTTTCTCCCTAACAGTAATGCCATAAATGACTTTTGTTCTCCAACAAGTTTGTTAGACAGATACTTTGGTGCTTGCATGTAATGCTGCCATAGCTTGGAGTTGATTTCTTCTTTTTGGTTTTCCTATTCCCTTCTTTTTTCTTTTCCCTGAACACTTCAGGAAAAAGATGCTCAATGCATGTTGGGGTTGGCATTATATTATCTGGATCGCTTGTATTGTGCTGTGGAAGGACATGCAAGGGCGACTGGTGAATGGATAAGGTTTGTCCTCTTAGTCCTTTATTAAAGCCATGCTTTATTTAAACAATGGGACCTTTCGCAGATTTAGAATAGTATATTTTCTGAATATGTGCTCATAAATGACACGTGCGCGTTTGTAGTTTGAGGCAGGATATCATTGATTTGGCGAAGCCAGATATTCAAACTGCACATAAACTCAGGATTACATCACGGATGGAACGGGTATATGACTGCTTGCTTCCATTACCAAAAAGATAGTAGTTTTGCAGTCTTCACATTTATTGTTTCATTCAAACAACTTTGCATTTTTGTATAAATGAGGGACGATGCCCCCTTTCACTCTCCACCCTTATCTTTTTTGCTTTCCGGGTTGAGATTTTGTCCTAGAGCATTTGCTGCTCGTTACAATGTCCGCGAGATATGAATTGTAAAACTCGAGAGAACCAAGCTTCCATTCCCCAGCAAAGAATCGGGAAATACTCCCGTCTGGGACTTGTTTGTTTTTCTGCAATGACTTCTCATTTGACAGGCCTACTGAAATATTATGTGAACTTTTCATTGGCTTCGAAGTAAAGATTATCACCAGAACTGGGTCACTGCATTCATCTGGCAATAATTTTGCAAATTGTTATCTGTGGCTTTACTCAAAGTTCATTTTCTGGTTCATCATAGCCTTTCTCAACCTCTTCCCATGTGCCGTAAGATTAAAACAATGATCATAATTCTCTCTTTTCTAAAAAAGAATTAAAACCAGAAAACTAGAGCTAGTCATATTAAAAATAATATGACTTTGAATACGAGTACTTGGCATTTTGCACCCCCAACGTGTGTTCTCTTTTGTAATTTGCACCCTAATCTATGTATTTCTTTGCAAAACAATAAAGTAACTCCTTTTTCAAATATTTCAGGAGGGCAAAGTAGGAAAATACAAATATGAAGAACAAAATATGGCATACAATGAAAAGAGAACTCTTAATCTCTTTTGCCAGCTACCGATGACATTATCCTATTGCTCTGTACAAATATCCAACATACTGACCATGATTAGACATATATTTAATTTGCTTGGTCCTAGCAGTTCACTAACATCAACAAATACTTCCCCGTATTAACATTAAAACGAATTAAAGTTATAACCATACTTAAGTTCATTCGAAGTCTGGCAGTTCACAACCTCTATGTTGGGGACGAAATGAGGAGGTCCTTCTCAGAACTCATATGGCCACTCAATCGTATTGAATTAGCAAATTCTGTTATTAAAGAAAAAAGGTGGTGTTGTCCTCTGTAATCCCATAATCAGAAAATATTTACACACTCAATATGTATGAGGTTTTTTTTTTTTTCCAGTCTCTTTTCGCTTTATTGGCTCACGTGTATTGTATAATCGGCTCTCTGAGTTTTTTGTGTGTCTCCTCTCTGTTTTGTGGATGAAAATAGGAAAGAGGGATGTCTAGTTTATGTTGGTGCATTGAAATTTTAGTGTGGAACTGTAATCTCTGTGTTTTTTTACTGAGCATTGTGAAATGCTTTACTCTTCATGATGAATTTAATTCGGGCAATTTGCAGGATTACCCTTCGCTGGGGGTGGTCTTTAATTTTTATCCCTCAAAATGGTGGTCTTTAAATTTTGCCCTTCGGGCAGAAATTTTGCCTTTAGGCAGAATTTACATGGCGCAGACAGAATTTCTGCCCATGCAAATTTTGTCTGAGGCAGAATTTTGCAAAGTTTGCCTTGTGATTTTTTTTTTTTTAACTGAGCTGGGATTCGAACCCACAACCTAGGGGTAAAACTTAAAGACCACCAATTTGAAGGGCAAAAATTAAAGACCAGCCCAAATGA
This sequence comes from Lycium barbarum, assembly GCF_019175385.1. Classification (NCBI taxonomy): domain Eukaryota; kingdom Viridiplantae; phylum Streptophyta; class Magnoliopsida; order Solanales; family Solanaceae; genus Lycium; species Lycium barbarum. The sequence continues at coordinate 17,926,437 of NC_083338.1, forward strand.
AGGACAATCCGCGCAAAAAAAAGATTTAATTTAGTTCAGCCTTTGGTTATATTTATGTGTGGAGAGCTCAAACCTAATGTCACTTCTGATAAAATGATAGCCGTACGGTGGAAAAGTTTTCACCAAATCCAGTCTCCTTCATACAAAAATAAATTTAGGGATATAAAATTTTGTATTTTCCTACTTTGCCCTCCTGAAATATTTAAAAAAGGAGTTGCTTTAAAATATATAAATTAGGTTGCAAATTGTTGAAAAGGACTCCATTGAATACCATAGAGAAGGGACTCTATTTTGGTCCTTGTTTTAATTGCTCCTAGTTGACTACCATTGCCATGAACACTAACTCAAAACAATAGTGCAGCTATTATTTTGTACGTATGAATAAACGTTGCGGACCAACTTAGACATGCATATAGATGCACGAATAGTATTTTGTTAAGTATGTCAAGTTTAGTAGATTACGATATTGGTCTTTATAATATTTGACCAGGTACATATAACCCTCAATTCAGTGGCGGATTTAGAATTTTCACTCAGGGTATTCGGAAAAATAATTGAACCTAAATATACATTGTAATATATGTTTAGGGTGTTCAAAAGTTAATATATATACATAAACACATAAAATTTACCCTAAATATACACTGTAATTTTTTGTCCAGGGTGTTCGGGTGAACACTCTGAGCTCTTGGTACATCCGCCCCTGCCTCAATTAAATAAAACGTGTATGTTTAGTCCTTTTATATGAAATATGTGATATTTAGACCTTTTTAAAAACTATATTATATTTAAAATATGGAGTAATAATAAAAATTTAGCATGGCACGTCAATAATTAAATGATTTAGTACTCTAATACGTAATTCTTTAAATTTTGAAGATTCACATTCTGAGGAATCAAAAATGTATATATCAATCAATCACAAGAACTAAAATTATATTTAAAATAATTGAAGGACTAGAAGTGCCGAATTTCGTGCTTTTCTTCACATCTCTGCCCCTTTCCTAAAAGTGAAGGAGGTTTTTGAAGACACTATTATTCACACGTTTCATCAATGAGATGATAGCTCTTACTGAAGGATAAATTGATAAAATAACGTATGGAGAGAAAAAAAAAATCTAATTCTGTTTGTATGCGTATATGTACTTGTAATTTATAGCTAAAAGAGTTCCTTAATTAGAATTTCGCAATAATTAATAGATCTCTGCAAATTGAACAATTTTTTAGATATCCACTAAATTACAAAAAGATGAATAACAACAACAACATATATCTGAGGGTTGCTGAAATTACTCATAAAGTAGTTTAATGCAAAGTATATATCTTCAAATAAACTCAATTATTAGGAAAACTTCTGAACCTAATAATACTAATGCACGGAAGATGTCTAAATTTTAAAATAACATGTCGAATAGTAATCAACCATAGTCGAATATAGGAGAAGAACCGAGACTATTTATATTGTCTTATTTATTTACTCCCAATATTATTATATAGGTATTTGGTAAATTTCTTTTATGAACTACATTATTTATAAAAATCTGTATTTTTAAAGTAACGAAAGGGGATGTAGCTCAAATGGTAGAGCGCTCGCTTTGCATGCGAGAGGCACGGGGTTCGATCCCCCGCATCTCCATTCTTCCTTTTTCTAATTTATTTTTAATGATTTAATCTGCTCTAAATAACATTTCTGTTCACAAAGTTAACATAAATACCATTATATCATTTACAAATGGGAAAAGGATCAAAAATACCCCTCTTTTTTGAAAAAAGGGTTACAAATATCCTCCATTATAAATGTGAGTCAAAAATACCTCTACCGCCATTAAAGTTTTCAAATATCCTCCATTCTTCCTTTTTCTAATTTATTTTTAATGATTTAATCTGCTCTAAATAACATTTCTGTTCACAAAGTTAACATAAATACCATTATATCATTTACAAATGGGAAAAGGATCAAAAATACCCCTCTTTTTTGAAAAAAGGGTTACAAATATCCTCCATTATAAATGTGAGTCAAAAATACCTCTACCGCCATTAAAGTTTTCAAATATACCCATGTCTTAATGAAAATTCCCGGTATAACCCAATTTCATTATTAAACCCGTTCCATTTAAACCCGACCTAACTAAATAAAAAATCTAAATGGGTTACCCACTTCTGTGCCTAGTGGCTCTAGATGTGGTACTCGGGAACAAGTTGGTTGCGTATGGGTTTTTTATGGAGTTGGGTCGAGTTTAAATGGAGCAGGTTTAAAAATGAAATCGGGTTATGTTGGGGATTTTCGTTAAGAGGGGGTAATATTTGAAAATTTTAACGATGGGAGGGGTATTTTTGACCCAAATTTGTAATGGAGGATATTTTTAGCCCTTTTCCCAAAGTAGAGGGACATTTTTGACCCTTTTCCCTTTACAAATTGATATTTGTTTTACAATTTGGTCCATTTTCAACTTCTTGTAAAGTTCGAAAATAAATAAATAAAATTATCTGAATTTTAATTTGAAATAGGTAATTGAAGTTTGAAAAATTGACTTGAGGAGTGTTTTAAGTGAAATAACGATTTCCACTCACAAAATTTTATTTTATTTTTTAAGTGAAACTCATGTCCAAGTAGTATTATACTTTGAAAATAAACACTAACTAAATGATATGTTAACAAGTTTGTTTAGAATTTAGACTAAGATTATTTAGTTGTTTTAATTAGTACTTTAATTGAATCATTTTTATTAATTATGATTAGAGGCGGATTCATGATTTAAATTTTAAGGTTCAATTTTAAAATTATTAGCATTGAACCCATTATATTTTTAAACTTATGGATTCATATATCTACTATTTAATGTAATTTTAGTTTTTATACATAAATTTATGCTCCAGAAAGTCGGGGTTCAATTGAACTCGTACCATAATGTTACATACGCCTCTGATTATAATTAGTTATTCTAGTTTGTCATAGATGAATGTATTTTAATCAATATTCTAATACTTAAAATTAATGTTTCTTTACGCTTTTGCCAATTCAGAATAAATATTACTTCTAACGTTTTCAAAAGAAGTGCTACTAATTTCAAAAGGAAACTGCTATTTCAATTTATACACATGAAAAGTTGTAATACAGCCACTTCTGCTCTTCAATATATTTTCCTTAACTGGAAGACCTTTTCCTCAACTATAGGAGGAGGATAACTTTAATAAGTCTAAATAAATATTTTGATTCAAGCTATATACATAAATAGTTTAAAGGGTTTTTACACTATCACGTCTTTAACGTACTCTAACATATTATTTACTTTATTTTATTGGTTACAAAATCATACTTGTTGTACAAAATTACTTTTTATAGTTTAGATTTTGCAATCAATATATGAGTGAAAGAAAACGACTTTTAAATATGTAATAATTAAGTTGAGTCTTATTTCCTATTTACAAGAACCAAATGGTGAAAAAAGTAAACACCCCACTTCGTGCATTGAGCGACGACGGCTCAGACGTTTTTTTTTTTCATTATTAAGTCAAATGGACCTACAATAACAAGTGGCTATTTATAGCAAGCTTAATATGATAAGTTAAAAAAATATAATTATGCAACCTCCACATCTACTTCTTCTTTGACTCAGGCTGCTTCATGCTTTTTACATACATGAGAGAGGATTGCTATAAGTGTTTCATATTCCACCAAAGAACCTATTCATGCTTGCTTGACTACGACAAGCATGCTCACAGAATAATGCAACTAGAAAAGGGATTTCTCTACACTGAAGCTTGAATCAAAAAGTCAATTAAGAAAAATTCATAGCTATCTCTCGCAGACCTATTCTTTTGATCGTTCCACTCGTTTAGGGATACTTATACAATCTAATAAAATAGGCTTAAGTGACTAAAACGCCCTCAAACTTGGCACGAATTGTAACTTTAGTCCCCAAACTATTAGTGCACTTCAAGACACCCCTAAACTTGGCAAAATGGGTTTTAATTCATCCCTGAGTTGCCACATGGCCCAGGAAGTGTAGTCACACGCCAACAGGTGTGTGAGAGGTGTCACGTCAGCTTTGTAAAAAAAAAAAAAAACAAATTTGGAAAATTCATAAAAAAGTATAAATTTTTAAAATCAGAAAAAACTAATTTTTTTTAAATATGTGGAAAACCCATTTTTAAAAAATAAATCTGGACTGGATTTTTTATTGAAAAATCTGAAACTTTTTAAATCTTGAAAACTGAGAAACCCGTTATTTTTTAAAATAAAATCTGGAAAATTTATTTTTTTTAATTAAAAAACCTGGACTTTTTAAAAATCTGAAAAACTAAATAAACCCATTTTTCTAAAAAAGAATCGGAAAAATTGAATTTTTGATTAAAAACCTGAACTTTTTTAAAATCTGGGATACTTATTTTTTTAAGAATAAAGTGGAAAACTGATCATTTTTTTCTAGATTTAAAAACTAATCTAATATTCCAGGATTTTTTTAAAAAAAAAATGGGTTTTCTACATTTTAAAAAAAAATCAGTTTTTCCAGTTCTTTTTTAAAGAAGTGTCTTAAAAGAATTATGAAAATATGGATTTTTTAGGACACTTTTAAAAAAAATATCAAGTTTTCATTTTTTTTAAATCCATTTTTTAGAGATATTTTAATTAAAACTATAGTTTTTCGGTTTTTTTTTTAAATCAAATTTTCCAGATTTAAAATAAATATTTCATTGTTCCAGATTTTTTATAAAAAAAAAAATCAGTTTTACATTTTTTTTCAAAACAATTTATCTATGTGGAGGACACATAGGATGAAAATGTCATGTGGCATTAATATTTTACACGTGGAGGCCACATAAGACTTATTTTACAGCTGGACCCGCGAGTGACTATACTCACTCCGGGTCATGAGCTCAAGGGCGTAATAAAACTCATTTGGCCGAGTTTAGGGTGTCTTGAAGTCCATCAATAGTTTGGGAACTGAAGTTGCAAAACATGCCAAGTTCAGAGACGTTTTAGTCACTTAAGCCAATAAAATAAAATAAAAACACAAAGAAAAGAAGCGTGGCTCGCTAAACTGTTGATCCCTATATCTTAATTAATCGGAAGAGTCAGTTGTTATCTCGCACTCAAGAGAAGAGGTCAACTTTTTTCAAAAGCAAGGCGTCATCACTCTAATCACTTATATAATTTTTTATGTAATAACCTTCCCTTTCAATGCTTATGCTGCAATCTTTATAGCAATAGCGCATCAAAAAAAAAAAAAAAACGATCAAAAAACGGAAAAGAAAGACCCGACTTTGATTAATCCAACATGGGCTAAATGAGCCCTAGTAGTTTACCAAATAAATTAAGTTCTCGGACATTCTCAATCCACCGAGTGAAACCATTAGTTTCTTGATCACGACCAGCTAAGTGTAATGTTTTAAAAATTGTCATATGCTACAACCAGTTAAATTGCACTGCGAATTGCCCTTCTTTTGGGGTGGTCTTTAAATTTTGCCCCTCATATTTGAAATCTTTAAATTTTGTCCTTCGGCTAAACATTATGAGTTCCAGGTTCGAACCCCCACACAGTCAAAATTTTTTAAAAAATTCACAAGACAGAGTTTAAATTTCGCTATGCCCCCATCGGCATACACTTGTGAAGGAATTACCAAAGTTATGCCGGACCCGGCATACTTATGCCTTATGGGCAGACTTGGCATAAGTATGCCGGGTCCGGCATAACTTTGGTAATTCCTTCACAAGTTTATGTCAGGTCCGGCATAAAAGTTTGCCCATTAAAAGTATGCCCCCACCGACATAAACTTGTTAAGGAATTACCAAACTTATGCCGGACCCGGCATACTTATGCCTTATGGGCAGACTTGGCATAAGTATGTTGGGTCCGGCATAACTTTGGTAATTCCTTCACAAGTTTATGCCGGTGGGGGCATACTTTTAATGGGCAAACTTTTATAGTATGCCACATAAGACGGAATTTTTCCTTAAGGCATAACTAAAAGTTTGTCTTATAAGGCAAAGTCTATACCTTAAGAAAAAGTTCTTCCTTATGGGGCATGCTTTTGGTTATGCCTTAATTAAAAGTCTGCCTCATAAGGCATAGTTCGTTAAGGAAAAGTTTTGCACCATAAGGCATAACTAAATTATGCCTTGAGGAAAAGTTATGCCCCCTCCGGCATAACTTTAGTTTTTCCTTAAGGACTTTATGCCGGATCCGGCATACACTCCCCCCAGCCCTGCCTTGCGAAATTATTTTTTTATTTTATGCCTGAGCGGGGATTCGAACCCAAAACCTCAGGTATCCAAGCGAAGGGCAAAATTTAAAGACCACAAATATGAGGGGCAAAATTTAAAGACCGCCCCAAAAGAAGGGCAATCCATGCAAAAAAATGAATTGCACTATTTGTATAAACAAATTCACTATTAGAGTAAAAAAAAAAATTATACATTATTAGTGTACATAACTTAAACTCTAAAAAGTCAACTGCAATATGCTACAATCAATCCAAATAAACAGAAAATTGATTTTGTGATTCATTGTAAATATTATTTTAGTAATATGATCCTTTTCACGATAGATAAATATAAAAATAATATAATATATCTGTAAATAAAACGCATGAAATATTTTTAGCGTCATCAATTATAACTAAATATAAGAGACAATTTCCTTTATGGATACTAAATGAGCCCAAATAGTATAGAAGTTACATAAATTCAAAATCTAAATAATAACCTATTTTCCCCAAAGGAAACTATAAATGCCTATAATAATTTTACCAAACGGTAACATCCCAATATCTTCTCACATAAGCTCACTCCCTTCCAACGGCTAGTTAAAAAATAAACACCCTTTATACCACTAAAACAAATCTCAACCGTTCAATCAATTCCCATCTAACGCTCCTCATTCAAAAGCCAAAGAATATGACCGTTAAAGTTAAAAAAAAAAAAAGGCTCCTTTCCTCCATTTTTGCTGCTTATAAATCACAAATAGTATCAGCAAAACTCTCTTTTCTTAACTCAACAAATCTGTGAAAAAACTTGAAAATCCAAAGAAAAAGAGAAGAAAGAAAGATTGAAATAGTGGCGACCGATAATAGAGAAGAAGGAGAGGGAGGAGAGGGTCGTCTCCATTCGTTTTTATCGTCGATTTTAACGAGTCTTGGTGGAGTGTTTGGACAGAATTATTATCAAGAACAAGAAGAAGAAGAAGAGACTGAAATGGATAATAATAATAAAGGTGTTGTTGTTCCTCATAATTTACCAAGAGGTTAGAATTAAATTATGAGTTTCCATACTGTTTTTCATTGTATTGACACCCTTTTTTCCATTTTTTCACTGAATTTCAATTGTATCTCATGTGGGGTTTTCCTTTTTTTTTTTTTTTTTTTTTTTGACACGAATAAAATGATCTTTTGTGTGTGATTGTGTAATGGGTTTCTTGAAATATCTAGTATCTGAATGAAATTATAGATTATTGTTATATAATTTTTTTTCTTTATTTGAGTTTCAACTGAATATCTGTTTTTGGGTTTTAGAATGAAAAAAATACCTTCTCGGTTTATTTCCTTTTATATTGAATTTTACCTGGGTTTTTTTTGTTTTCTTACAAAAAAAAAAATGATCTTTTCTGTGTTCTTTTAGTGGGGTTCTTGAAATATTTGGTATCGAAATGAAATTGGCATGATAGATTGTTGTTATTGATTTTTATTTTTTTGATGGGTGAAATTTTGTTTTCAAATATTCAAGAATTTTTGGTTTGTGATTATAGTGTGTTTTCTCGAAATATTTAGTATTGGAATAAAATAGGTATGATAAATTATTGTTTCTTTTGAAAACTTACATTTGACTTAGTTGATATAAATTGTTCCTACTGTTGTTGTTGTAAAGAAAAAAAGTTGTGTTCTAACAGTGGGTTTCTTGAATTAGTACATATGAATCATATAACTGACCTCAGTTAATTTAGGATCAAACTGTTAATTCATTGATTGGTTTCTTGAGATGGTGAGTGGTGTTTTTTAATATCATGTTTATGGATTTTATACTGATGAACATCAATTACTGATTTGACATTGATGATGTTAATTGATTGACTAATTGAGAATTCTAATCTATAGGAGAAATGGGAGGGAAACAGAAAGTTGGACAAGCCGTTGGAAAAAATAGGCGTGTGCTCGGAGACATTGGCAACCTTGTGACTGCTCCTGCTGTCGAAGGAAAGCCTAAACCGCAGATTACTCGTCCTGCTACTAGGAGCTTTTGTGCACAGTTGCTAGCTAATGCACAAGCAGAGAAGAACAAGGTAAAAAAAAAAATTGCCTAACAATTGAAAGTAAATGTTACTAGCTTTATGAAACTTTAAAGGTTCTTGAAATGGTGTTATAATTTGTATTTTCTTTTTTCTGTAGAAATCACTTGCAGAAGTTGTCAATAAAGGTGGTCAAATAAAGGTACCAGCCAAGAAGAAGGCATCAGATAACCTTGCAAATGAAACTGTTATTGTTATAAGCCCTGATAAGGAGGAAGTGAAGACTATTGAGGAAAGCCCATTGAGCAGAAGAAAAACAAAGAAAACTGGAAAGACACTCACTTCTACCCTTACTGCAAGAAGCAAGGTTATTATATTTGGATTGTCCCCTCTTTAGATTACTATAAGCAATATCAAGATTCTGAAAAATTTGTTCTTTCTCAGGCTGCTTGTGGACTTTCCAACAGACCAAAGAATGAGATCGATGACATTGATGCTGCGGACGTTGATAATCATTTGGCAGCTGTGGAGTATGTTGAGGATATCTACAATTTCTACAAGCTCACTGAGGTATATATGGTGACTCTTTTTTTCTTGTCCTCTTCTGTTTGTGTTCCATTTTTAGAATATTGCTGATTCTGATAATCATTTGTCTAATTCAGGATGAAGGTCGAGTGAATGACTACATGAATTTTCAACCAGAGCTGAATCATAAGATGAGAGCCATTCTTGTGGACTGGTTAATAGAAGTTCATAGGAAGTTTGAACTAATGCCTGAGAGCCTTTACCTTGCAATTAACATACTGGACCGTTTCCTCTCGGTCAAGACGGTTCCCAGGAGGGAACTTCAGTTAGTTGGTATTAGCTCGATGCTAATCGCTTGCAAGTATGAAGAGATTTGGGCACCAGAGGTATATTATGCACATTTCAGATTTGGCCTTCAAACCTGTTGCTAGTCTGTTGTGTGCCAGATGGAATTCAGATTTTTTATTTTCTTGATATCCGCAGGTCAATGATTTCATTCATATATCAGACAATGCATATGCCAGAGAGTCTATACTTCAGATGGAGAAAGCAATTCTTGGGAAGCTAGAATGGTATCTGACAGTTCCAACACCATATGTGTTTCTGGTTAGGTACATTAAAGCTTCAACCCCAAATGATCAGGAGGTACTAATTCATTTTGGTTCATCCTTTAGCATAAATTTCCTGGTGTATTTGGCTATTATTAACTAACTCATTCTGTTGATGTATGTAGATGGAGAATATGGTTTTCTTCTTTGCTGAACTTGGTCTCATGAACTATCAGACCACAATAGCATGCTGTCCATCAATGCTGGCTGCATCATCCGTTTACGCTGCTCGTAGCACTCTCAACAAAAGTCCTGTATGGACTCAAACTCTGCAGCACCATACTGGATACTCAAAAGAACAATTGATGGAATGCACAAAGCAATTGGTTAGCTATCACTTAGGTGCTGCAGAAAATAAGCTGAAAGCAATTTACAGGAAGTTCTCTAGTCCAGATAGAGCTGCTGTTGCTCTATTCCCACCAGCAAGAAATCTTTCACCAACTACTACTACTACTACTACTACTACATCTTCTTGCTGATTTATTTCTTTTTAGCTTGGCAAGGTTTTGAGATCATGTTACTGTTGTGATCTCTTTAGCTTTTAGAGTACTGGGTGTGATTTTGGCTTTTGGAGTGTGAAACTTTTAGAAGAAACTATGGTTTATGATTTTACCTACTAGTGAAGTCATGTAAATCCTGACTATGTTCTTTGTTAATACAATTAATTGATTCATTCTTTTATTGTATAATTAGTACTTTCTTTTGTGTGTTCATGTTTTCTCCCTTATGGGGGGTGAAAGGAGTTGAAATGGTACATTGCTTATGCGTCTGTTGTAACATGAAAGCAAATTCTAGTTTGGTGTGTGGTAGCGCCAGCACCCAAGCAGATTGAAAGTTTCATCATACAATATTGGAAATCATTCAGGATACTCACTCACCTCAAAAAGAGGCTTCTTGTGTAAGAAAGTGTGTATTAATCAACTTACAGAATGATCTTGGATCTCCGAGTTTCCAACCAACAAAATAATAAACTGCTTGGCAGACAAAAAGAATAATCAAATAGGTTGACAGCAACTGCAATTTTCGCCAAAATTATTTCACATAAACTGCAATTTTCGCCAAAAAAAATTCACAAAACTGCAATTTTCGCCAAAATTATTTAGCTAAAACGAATTATAAAAGTAAAGACAAAACTTGAAATCTCACCTAGTCTTTTCAAAAACTACACAAATTATTTTGAACTTCCCAAAGTTTTTCTCAAAGACTATTCTTTCGTTTAGAGTTCAGAAAGTAGTAGTTTTTCTCGTCTATCAAGCCGTAAAAAAAATTCAACGAGACGTGGCCTCAAAAAAAGAAGTAGGACTTTCAAGGTCAGTGCAAATCGGTCTGAAAATGTCAAATAAAGTCCTAAATTTCATAGGGCAATTGCAAATCGGGGCCTCAACAACTCTTGCCAAAGAGACAATGATGGCAGGGTCAAATCCAAATTCACAAATTTCTAGAAAGCAAAAGATTCTAACAAGAACAACATTACTGAAGAGATTTATTTAATATAAGATAAACCATATTTGTTCGTTAACAAACATGCCTATGTATGAGGTACTTGATTGGGCCCTTCTTTGTTGTATATTTTTGAAGTGGGAAGTATACCCCTCGTCAAGCATATACAAGATAGAAACCTATGACAACATAACTCATCGGAAAATTCACATGAAACAAACATTTTAATGGGAACACGAACAAGCATGCTCTTCTTGGACACCACTTGAAGCCAACTTGTAACTGCGTTCCCAAGTATCTGTGGGAGCTGCTTGTGCATGAGGAATATGACGAGGATGTTTCTCTCTCTTGTCACCCCTTACCTGCTTCAATGCATGCTTAAGTGCAGGCAGCAAAGCTTCCATGCACTCTGCCACTGCATTTGGATTGCCTGGCATATTGATGATCTGAAAAAACATACACAAGGTAAAATTCTGCAGGGCTCAAATAACAAGGAGCAGTAGTTAGAAGCTCCAACAATAGTAAAAGATTTCTAACAAATGATGCAAATAAAGCAGTATATATCTGGAAATTTTATAATGGTTGGAAAGATGCCAATGAAAGGTAAAACAATTGACTGTTTTGTGGCAGGTAGGGATGGATGCACTTTCTTTACATAGTATCACTTCTATTTTACGACATTTTAACTCTTTCAACTTAAAATGCAGGTCGGACTTGGCTCTCCTGTTAAAGGAAGAAAAGAGTGGCTGTACTTCCCAAACTGAATAGCTTCCCGTTTTCTAATAGAGAAGACAAGAAGTTCCCCACAGAAACTTGACCTGCCTGCCTAAATCTGAATCCTCTACTTGGTTATTCAGTAGCTAGGTCTACTTAAGATTGTCACTGGTTCGGACAAGTTGAGTGATTTAAGAAAATTTAAATTAAACTGAAAAGAAAAAAAAAAGTGAGGCTAAAAATTTAGCCTTACAATCAAGTTTACATATTAACCCCAGTATTTATAGCACAATGTGCCTGTGAAGATGTATGTTCACTCAGTATGTCAACTCAGTGAGAGTGCAAGCTTGTACAGATTTAATTATCTTTTTAGTCTAGCTAAGGTAATTCAGTCTTACTGTAATAGTTGTCTCAATTTCTAAAACCAGAAATGCCTTCCCTTTGTGTCACTCGAGGACACAATTTTAAGCTGAGCTTATCAACAATATGAGGGACTTTTGGCTGATTCGTGTTAGTGTGTTTTGTGAAAATAAATTAGTTTTGACTCTGGCCTTACCAATGTTGATCCTCTTATTCCAGCTGCCGCACGTGAGAGCATCGCAGTAGGCGTAACCTGTGTGAAGTACGATGCATCATTGTTAGGCCACACCATAAAGGAAACTTTTGATAGATGTCATATATAAACATACAAAATTCCATAGCTGCCTTACGTAAACATGCAAAATTTTCAACCATCGGATAAGTGATTAAGAAGAGATATAAAGAAATCCTGCCAAGATTAAATATCTGATGCTATCAAGTCACTTATTAGGTGTTTAGTTATACACACCTCTCGTTGTTAGGCCACTATAAAGGCAAACAGATAATTCACTTGGTTAACTTGAATTCTCTAGTTCATTTTGATATTTGAGGAAAAGATACTGCTTGAGATACTTTCTTGGTGGGCGGGTGCAGTTTCAAACACGGCTCTTCTCTCCCTTCTAGTTTATTTATATGATTTTTGGATATCGATGGTGTCGGGACGAACTTACAGGCACCTCGACAGCTCGACTATCCACCGATTAACTCTGCCTACCAAAGCTTACGCAGACGGGAAAAAATCAACTAACTTTTTCACCTCTTTTGAGATTTAAACTCTAATCTTCCATGGTCTTAATTCCAATTTCATCAACCTCTATCGCAAACCCAAGAGTGCCCAATGCAAATTTTGGTATCTAAGCTTTGTATATGCTTATAATAGACCTATCTGTTATGTTTTTTCACTTTTTCAATAGAAATGCACTGTGAATAATATGTAAGCAATGCTATCTGCATGAAATCCGATTTTCCGGGAGTGGCTAGCGAGGTTTATTTTACATCTGGATAACGTGGAATGTGATTCGATTGCCAATTATCTTCAGAATTTTATAATTTGAAAAAAAGGGGAAAAAGAAGGAAGATTCCATCAGGGAGAGACTTCGATCACTTACTTTTGCAATGAAGAGGAAATAGGTCAGACAAAGCTAAAGCATGTCAGCAGCAACACATGCCTTGGACTTTTATGAGCATAATAATAGGAAAACTCTCAATAATATTCTCTCGTGAAAGACGAGTCACATTTTGTTTGTGTTATATTTGGAGTCCTATGACGTACTGATGGGATAGATTCTTAGACTGGCTTTCAGGAAACTAAGTACATGGTCTGTTGCCTGCATACACTGTCGTAGAATGTCCTTTCATCCTATCTTTTACTTGTAAAGTAAATTATCTTCTTTTCAGAAGTGGTAATATATGACAAAGACCTTGCGACGTGAGCATGTGGTTATACACCTAGTTCTATTTTTTCATGGTTTATTTGACACCCCCACAGATTCGGCAATGAACTAGATGAAGTCTATACAGACAAGGGTGTATAAAACATCTGCCAAATTTTAGCACCTGTAATACATATACAGTCGAATAAAATGCCCATGGAATACCAGTGATATGAGCACTTTGATACCTTCAAACTTTCTCGCATCATAACATAGAGAAGACCAGGCGTTTCTTTCTGTATCAAACTTTTGGTAGCTTCAGGGGTAACATCCCTCGGGGTACAACCAGTCCCACCTGACACATCCAGTAAGAGTGAGAAAAACAAGAAGAATAATGAAGGTTCTAGATGACAACTTCGTGTTTTGAAAGAACCATGTCAGCAGAAAAATAAAAATAGGTAGACTTATTGCTACTCCAGCCATCAAATCAATATTAGTGAATGAACACCAGCAATAATCATTCATAAAATATTTTATTGCTAGCCAAAGAAACAGACCGTGACCATAATAACTAAACATACCAAGGGTAAGAATAAGATCCACTTTGTCAATGTCACTCCACTTCTGCAACACGTCTTTTATCTTTTGCACATCATCTGGCACAATAGCTGTTGCAACTATACTTGTCCCTCCGAGCCTTTCTGAAGATGAATTGACGACAGAAACTGCCCTTGGACCACTGCAAGATCATATAGCATAAAGAAACTCAGATCATTTAATAATCAAGAAAGGGGAGAAATTTTTTAATGGCCTCTAACATATTATGGGACCAAAAAAATATCAAGCGGCCATGTAAATTCTATCCAAGGTATAAACATTGTTAATGCAGACAAAGAAAACAAAAATCATTTAAAGTAATCAGCCAATGATGACTCAAAATAGAATATCTAGGCATTTGACAAAATGTTCACTTGCAGATGAGACATTTTAACCAGAAAACTAAACAAACATCAACCAATTTAATCAATTGTATAATGGTAGTTCTCTTATCTCTGAGAAAATCAAGCAAAAAATAGAAAGAATACAGAAGTAGAGCTAGAAGGAGAAAGAAAGTAAACATGCCCGCTGCAGAGTTTCAACTTGTCAAATATGACTACAACAAGGAATCCTCCCAGTTCTTTTATCAGTTAGGCATTTGGGATGGTAAATTTTGCCTCTTCGGGAAGCATTAAAGTGATATGATCCTAATTAATGATACAGAGGTTATTCAAACACCAAGTAATAGGAAGTAGCTTAATATATGTAGCAAAGAGTCTGCGTACTCACATGTTCCACTTTTACACAGAGTAATATCAGATTTGCCACTTTTCCTTTTGCATCACTAAAGTGACCTTTTTGGAATGACGAACCAAAAAGGTGTATCCTGATGCAACCTCTCTCTAATAGAAAAGGTGGGGGAAGGGAGGTATGTCGTGATGCATCTCTTTCAATTTCAAGACTGAGAACTGATGTGTCAGTTGCACCGTCATGTCTCAGGCAAGGAGTATAAACTCAAGAATTAGTGTAATCATTAATGAAATAATTATTTCACTCTTATAGATGGATGCCAATGACTACAAAGTTTGAGGTACTTCCCCTTTTCTTGCAAATAGTAAGGTACCATCTTTCCTGAGTAACTTTCAGTTAAACAAGGTTAAAAATTTAAATCCAAAAGCACTAATCTAGGTGATGTAGCTTTTGCTTTTCCATTTCTTTTTCTTTGTGTGTGTGGGAGGTGTGGGGTTGGCTCAGATTGAAGCTCATTATGAAGGTCGAAAAACATGTCACTCCTTGTTAGACAGCCGGCTAGCTGTGGAGAATCCCCTAGTTGATGGAGAAATGAGTGTTGCAAAGAAAGGAGATAGGGAAAACAAAAATCATCTGAAGTAATCAGCCTATGATGAACTCAAAATAGAATATCTAAGCATTTGACAAGATGTTAACTTGCAGATGAGACATTTTAACCGGAAAACTATTAGCCGATCTAATCAATTGTACAATGGTAGTAGCTCTCTTATCTCTATGAAAACCAATCAAAAAATAGAAGGAATACAGAAGCAGAGCGAAAAGGAGAAAGAAGGTAAACATGCCCACTGCAGAGTTTTCAACTTGTCAGATATGACTACCACAACGAATCCTCCCAGTTCTTTATCATTTAGGCATGTAGGATGGTAAATATTGCCTCTTCTGGAAGCATTAAAGTGTTATGATCCTATCAATGATACAAGAGCCATTCAAACAGCAAGTAATAGGAAGTAGCTTAATATATGTAGCAAAGAGAATGTACTCACATGTTCCACTTTTACACGGAGTAATATCAGATTTGCCACTTTTCCTTTTGCATCACTAAAGTGACCTTTTTGGAATGACGAACCAAAAAGGTGTATCCTGATGCAACCTCTCTGTAATGGAAAAGGTGGGGGAAGGGAGGTGTATCCTGATGCATCTCTTTCAATTTCAAGACTGAGAACTGATGTGTCAGTTGCACCGGCATGTCTCAAACAAGAAGTGTAAACTCAAGAAATAGTGTAGTCATTTATAGTGGCCATGGAGGCAAATGAAATAATAATTTCACTCTTATTGGTGAGTGATTCCTCTTTTATTGCAAACAGTTAGAGGTGCCATCTTTCCTGAGTAACTTTCAGTTAAACAAGGTTAAAATTTTAAATAAAAAAGCACTATAATCTAGGTGATGAAGCATTTGCTTTTCCATTTCTTTTTCTTTGTGTGTGTGTTTGGCCACTCTATGCACCTCAATGATAAATGATGGTGGTTTCAAATTAGATTGAAAAAATGACCATCCAAGAACAACAACTCAGGATATGCTTGCTTTAAGAATTTACTGGTCAATATATAAAAACATGCCAAAATGGTCATAATGCCCTCTTTCTTTCTCAAGACAACCAATCTAAGCACATCAATAAGAAATGATATGGGATATGCGTGTCATTAACAAATACTAGCTAAAAAGAAATAGCATGCCAAAATGGCAGTAATGCACACTTTCCTCTAAACTGTCTGCATGAATGCACAATAATAAAGAAATAGAGGACTAGAAAAAATAAGCAGCAGAAAGAAAGGAGAATAGATAAGTGCCCCTGTAATAAGATATTATGAAACATTGGCATATGTAGAATATAAGTTCAAAACAACGGAGCAACTTGATACAATGGCAAAAATAGAAGAGATGCGGCCTACTAGAAATTACCTGCGATCAGGTCCCAATCCTGCAGCAACAGTATCACTTACTGTAAGAATAGCTACCTTAAATTCAGAATTTTCAGAACTGCCAGCATTTGCAGCTGCTAGCTTATGTTCTTGTCGGGTGCTACTTGATTCTGGCAATTGCAGATTCCTGCTCTGTGGGGAATTGCTTATATCAGAAATTAGAATTGCAGACACTGAAGCACCAGCAGGTAATGAAGTTTCTGAAGCCGGAAGCTCTAACAAAGCATTGGCTGACTTCATACTCAGAAGTCGACTGCTAATTTGATGACCTGTACTCTCAGCTATGAACCTGTAAATCATAAAGAAGCTTTTGAGCTATTGATGCCATTCACTGCAACAGTCTGCTAATAAAACATGAATGAGGTATTATACTTGATTTGGTATTGTGTCTTCATACGCCTGAGTTCCTGTCAATGATCTATTATTAAATCTAATTACCTTAATTAATAAGATTTTGACAGCCTCATAGGAAATTCAAAGAAAAACAGTTCTTCAGAAAACATTTTACTCAGAAGTCCTATACGTGTGTATATATATATATATATATATCATTCGGATGAGCTGGGGTTGCCTACCAGTAACTAGATTAGCTTAGGTCCCTCGTTGCAGTGTATTCCATTGTTTTCACCCTGTAACATATGCAAACTACCTTCTGTTTCACGTTCCTTTTGGACACCTTAAACTTGACCCCTCTTCCCTCTTCCCCCAGAACAAAATATCAACCAATATATCAATCAACTGCCTTTACTTGGGGTTTGACTGAGTGAAACTTGTGTGTCAAGGTACGACAAGATGTGAGCTCTAGAGAACCTCCAATATATATTACTCCTAGTTTTACTTTATTCAGATCCATTTCATTGCAATAATAAATAATCTATCTTATAAGGCGAACTAGGAGTAATATATTGGAGGTTCTCTAAAGCTCACATCTCGTCGTACCTTGACATACAAGTCTTTAAGCTATGCTACATGGATGCAGTTGCCGGTCTTGGACACAAATATGAGTCCAGAAATCAGATTTGTCATCTTCTAAATTATAGGAGTCGGGCGTTGGTAATGAGTACTGAGATACAACTAATAAATGTGTAATATGATGTGTGTGTGTGTGTGTGTATCTTTTTGTTGATAAAATAACAATCCTATTAAAGAGTTTGGGCACAAAAGTGTTCTTATACTAAAAGTATATCAAAAGTAGAAAACCTACAAAAAAATAAAGTTTTCTATGAACCCACCAAATCTTCTATACATAAAGAAACCTCATTGGTGGAACAAAAATAAGGGACGAAATAGCAAAATATGATGAAGACTATATAACATACAAATTCATCAGATTATCACAAACAGTGCGTCTCATTATTTTTATGATAATAATATGAATTAAATATAGGATCATAGCACCCTCAGAAACTAATTTGAAAGGGCTTTGCTTTCTATTTACTATTCTTGTCCAATAATTATGATTGCGCAAATATGAGTTGTCCCGCAACATTCCATTTCAAGATGTGTACAGTTAAACTAAAACCCTTCCATAACACATATTTGAGAAAACTAGAATTTACAGGTCAAACAGTGAAAGAAGCAACCAAAAAAAAATGCACAATCTAGTGAACTACGAACAGTGTATTACGAAAGGAAAACTTAGGGAGGCACGAAAATCATGTGTTACAAATAAGTCAAATTATGGAATAATTGAAATATTGTACATTCAACCGCAAAGTGAAGTAAAAAGAATAGCAACAACATCAACTGATAATTTATTTACTGAATAAGCTCATATATTAAGCACTTCCACCATTTGCAATATGTGATACATCAGACAAAGAGTAAATGGAAATGATATTTTGATCAATGCATTTCAAAAATGATATCGACTACGAAACTTTAAAAAAATATCTTTGAAAGATTATAGTTGGATGGAACTGCATGTTCTGAAAGAAAGAGAAACAAAAAAAGAAATACTATGCTTACCCTTGGTAAGCCGAACCATCATTCAACTGCCAGGAGATAACAGCTCGATGGAATTCTGGACGGAAAGGATCTGTCTTTACTGAATGCTTTACACGAGCTTGCACTCTACAATTGTGAGAAATAGTGCTTTACTGAGATTGCACGACCATAAATCAATCAAAAGTTGAATAGAAAAAGGATTGAAGGGCTAGAGAGATAAGAGGACTTCTTCTGTCAACTCTTGGCAACCTTGGAAGATGAGGGTTTGCCCACCCAGAGATGTGTCTAATGGCTGGAACCACAAAGATATGGAAACAGACCAAACAGCTCACAGGATTTCCAGGTAGCCCAAATGCAAGAATCTTACTGGAAGTCCTGTCAGATGATCGGGGAAGGATCTCAGCAAATGTGAGCGGCTTTCCTGGTTTCATGAGAACCTGATTTACAAAGAATGCCAGTAAGTAACTACAACAACAACAACAACAACAACAACCCAGTGAAATCCCACAACGTGGGGTCATGCCAGTAAGTAACTATTTCCCTGAATTCATAGACACAATATGTGTGTTGATACGAACAAGAAACAAAGAGGTATTTCTGTACAAGCTCCCAGCTCAATCCTATAAGCATGTGTAGGGAGCATTACCTTATGAAAATATGAGCTTCCAAAATCTGTATACAGATATTGCCAGCATTACCTTCTGAAATAATACTGTCCCTTTCTTTTGAAGTAAAGGCTTCACAAAATCCCGGTCTCCCATGGAAACACCTCCAGAGGAAAGAAGGATGTCAATTCCAGAAGCAAATGCATTGTCTAATGTCCTCTCAATCTCCTGCTCATTGTCACGAGCTATACCAAGATCAAGAATTTTGCATTGATGCTGTATTGCAGCAGCTAGGATCATTGCACGGTTGGAGTCCCTGATCTGCTTATGATAAATTGAAATTAAGTAAAATATACCAGAGGCGAATGTTTGTGCACATAATGTAGTCCAATTACTGGTATTATAGTGAACCATGCAATGAATGGGATTATCTATAAGATACCTGAGCAGAACAAGAAATATAGGAAGGAAGACAGATTCCTCAATATTTAGTTAATGAAATATCATCACCATACAAATAATAGAAAACGGAATTTAGTGAAGAATTTCCTTGAAAGAAGACCTGCAAACTAAGTCACCATAAGCTCATAAGCTTGACCTATTTAACCACCCACAGGGGGGCCTTTCTCGGAGAGGTCCTTTTTTATAAAAGTACTTCTCAATTCAATTAGAGGTTCTAATAGCGTTTGGGTAGAAAATACTCAGTCAAAAATAATGTTTGAAAAGAATCAAATAAGTACTATGACCAAATGTTAATTTTATGTAAAATTCCTTTTAGTAGTGATAATAAATCTCGGATGAAGATACTTCTTTTGAAGTCACAAACTAATGCATGGCAACTGAGTTGCCACCGTGAGCATCATATATATTTAAAAAAAAAAAACATAGTAGCTTCCACAACCTGACCACGATTTAACCTCCCAACTGTTGGTTCTACAAGCTCATCCCCGGTTGATAAGACACCAATTGTTGGACTACGGTGCACCTGTACATCAGCAATCCAAAATGCAACATGATTGCATAAGAAGTGGCATAGAAAAAAGGAAGAAATAGGCAAACATTCTGGGTTATAACATAGAAACTGCAAGGAAATAAAACAAATACCTTCACGGTGACAACACCTACTGTGGCAAGTAAACCAATTTCCGCAGCACCTAATGACTCCCCAGATTTCAATACGATAGTACTCTGTGTAATGTCAGATCCCTGGAAAAGACAATTTTAAAGCAGTTGATGTCAGATCCCTGGAAAAGACAATTTTAAAGCAGTTGAAAAGGACCAGTTGAGCGATCATGGTGGTAGTCAAAAGGAAAAAGTAATTGAAAGCCATGGTTCCATTTTCAAGGCCTATAGCCTCCTTTCCAACAAGATCACCCAAATAATAAAATTTCAGCCGCTACAGGAAGAACGGTTTCATAAATATGTTTTTACCAAAAAAAAAAGTCTCTTAAATATGCAGTATTCCAAAAAATATACAAGTTATGGCTCTCAGGGTCAAAAAGAATTTTGTGAAGATGCAGTAAAACTGACTTGACTTGTATTCAGTGGGTTTCCATATTAGAGCAAAAGATAACACGTTAACATGCACTATTAGGCTGTAAGCTGTCCCTAGTTCAGACATGCAAAAAGACCAAAATGCCTATTAAGCTCACTTGTCCCTCATATGAACTACTCCGGGGTGGCACAAATTCCCAATAGCCACACCAATCAGCAGCAGGACAGCAATAGACTTCAGTCAATTTAATGTATCATTAGGTCTGAGGGTGCAGCTCATTGCCAGACTCCACTAATTCCATAGGGTACCTGCTACCTCCCACCAGCACAGGTACCGGGTAACAATGTCCACTAAGGCTTAGACAGATGAGAAGAAATCACCTAGTGTTGTTTGACTCTGTTGCGATTTAGAGGCTCTAGTTACTACAACTAATCACTTCAAAAGATAATAGCGCTTATTAAAATACGTGGATAATTTTTCTGAAAATTTTCATGCCAATATCCAGATTTTTATCGATGAACCATCCAGAAATGGGAAGGCAATCTGCCACATCAGTCATTTCGCTCCAACTTGCAATCAACACGGACATTCATTCTTAAAATAGTTTTCGGATCACATGGTAAAATAAACTGTCCAATTAATCTCCACTACTTCCAAAAACAAAAAACAAATGTTTTGCTTTTCAGAGAAACACTATCAAAAAGTTGTTTAAAAAATTCCTTCCAGCCTACAAGCAACCAATTTTCTCTTGAGCCGAAGGTCTTTCGGAAACAGCCTCTCAACCTCCGAAGGTCTTTCTCTTGGCTCTTAATGAGGGGTTATTTTGTAATTTACCAAAAGAGAGTGTAAAAAAAAATTAAAAAGAAAAGGACTGAAGCCAAAATTTGAAAGGAAAGAAAAGAATGATTTAAAAAGGCAAAGGAAGCCAACGTTCTTAAGTCATAACAGAAGCAGAAAACGCAGAAGCAAGAGAACAAAGAAACACGCAGAGAAAGAAAAGAAAAGAAAAGAAAAGGGAGGGAGAAAAAGAGAGGAAAAGAAACGAGAAAAATAGGGATTTTTTTTTTTTTGAGAAGGTAACATGAGAAAAATAGGGATTTTCAACCCTAATCATCAAGGTAATGCCTCTAATCTTTTATTTAAGTTTATTAAGTAATTATGGGTGAATTTTTGTGGTGAAAACATGGGGATATTTTGAGGAACTGAGAAAGTTTAGCCCTAAGGTTCTTCAACCTAAATCATTGAGTTGAAGGAGCAAACAGTGTCAGATTTTAGACTTATTACATGGTTGGAATCGTCTCGTCGAGAGTTTCGCGAAAACATATGTCTTGTCGAGTTTTGAACCCATTGACCAGAGGACTATGATCATTTAAGCCTCTAAAAATATAGAAGTGGTTTACCTTAAGGGTTTTGACCATTCTAAATCCGTTTTTGTGTAGTTTGAGGTGATCCGGAGACTCGAGAACGCAGTTTCGATTCATTGGGAAGTGTTTTAGAGTTGTGAATTTGAGGTAAGTGAGACTTTAAGCTTTGGGTGCTTGCTTTTCAAACTTGTTTGGAAAATATATGTTTTGTCTGCTTGGTCCATGTGTTGGGACGAGCGTGTGCTTGGCAGAATCGGTGGTCCTTGAGTCCAGCCGCATATACTTTATTTTCAAATACTCTAAAACTCTCTTTATAAATTGTTTCGTGATGTGATACGGCTGTGAGCCATGAGATTGGGGAATTGAGTATGCTTTCCTTAGGCATTGTGTATGCTTCTTGATTTTACTGGGCATTGTGTATGCTCCCCTTAGCATTGTATATGCTTCTTGATTTTATTGAGTCATTGCGTATGCTTCCCGAGCATTGTATATGTTGTTGTGGATTCATGGTGTTGATAAATTCTTTAACTGTTGTTACGACAGGTCCTTAGTGTAAATTGTGTTGAGATATATACTATTCTTGATAAACGATTGTTTGGACCTTGTCGGATATTATATTACGATATAATTCTTGTGCATAATATTTTTCTGCTTGTTGTGTGTTTGTATTTTCTAACACTTGTTCCAGGGGTATTTAAAGTGGCGGGTCGAGGATCTTACTGGGTTGTATTTACACATAGCTCACTCCTTACCTGCATGTCCATGCAGATACCATTGGTAACGACAAAGCTAGTAGCTCACGAGTTTGCTAGATTTGATCTATTGGTTGAGGTGAGTCGCCGCTTTGTTCGTGGAGGCTACCAAAAGTGCCTTTATCATGTATTTATTAATGTTTTTTTCTTTTGGGGTTTACAAACCCGAGTCTTTTGTAATTCTCTTAGATGTTAGTATTTGATTAATATTTTGAGACACTAATTATCCATGATTATTTATTATATTATTTGAGTGCTTATTAAATTTGGTAAATGCTGCAAAGTTATGGTTAAGATATGAAAACGTGGTTCGCCTGGCAGGTGGTGTTTGCTGGGTGCCAATCACGTCTAGGGGGTATTTTGGGGCGTGACATAAGGTCTGTGTACACTCTACCCTTCCCAGACCCCACTTGTGGGATTACACTGGTATGTTGTTGCTACAAGCAACCAATTCCAAAACCATATTCAAACACACATTATTTTCCAGAAAACAAAGTACACTAAAAACAAACCAACAATTAAACTATTCTGCAATCCAAACTCCATTCTACCTAGGCATAAGACATACCCAAGGTACAGCATCAAGTTCTTACCACTGCACGAATATCGACTCCAGGGCTAGTTTGCCTCAATATACGCACTCGCTTCGGTTCAGCTGAAGCAACTGAAACTGATTCAGTGTCCTCTACTTGCACAACAGCATCAGCACCATCAGGCACTGGACCTGGATTGGCAGACAGCATGGAGAAATCAATTGACACCCAGGACAGTACTAGTTGGATGACACTTGTCGAAAGAAATAGAGTCATCTAAACCTCGAATTTTCCCGGCTCTTGCTTAAAAAATGAAAAAGTAGCTCAACACAAGGCAAGTTTTTCAAAATTCATTTTGTAGTTTTTTCGAACTATGTGGATCTGATTCTCACCTTCCGGTGTGATACGTAGGTGCTTCTAGTCCTTTAGTGATCCGCGTCCGGCCATTTTCTGTCATGACAGCCTTAATCCTTCTACGGAAATAGATAAGGGCTGTTTTTTTACAAAAATAGCCAGTTTAGTTTGTTTGTCCCTGTGTTCGATCATTTTTGTCGAGATATCCTTGAATCCTTCTACGGAAGTAGATGAGGGTTGTTTTGCAAAACTAACAATTTTGGTTAGTCTCGTATCTGTGTCTGGCCGTTTTTTCGAGATAGCCTTAATCCTTCTATGTAAGTAGATAAAGGCTATTTTTACAAAAATTACCACTTGATTTCATTCTATGTTGCTCGGACCCTTCACTTTTGCCGCCGTACCCGTGTCCGACACGACACGACACGGGTTTGGGTACGAAATTCGTGTCGGATCCGGTCAATAGAGATCGGATACTTTGACCGAAATTCATGACCAAATTAAAGAAAAAATTTGAGATTATGATTTCTCAAGATAACAAAAAGTAGAGATTTGAAGACATGAGATGGCATACCTTCAATATTATGTAGAAAATTTAACTAGTTTCTCGGAGCACGCGGTCTAGCACCTAGTAGAATGGAAGATTGAATCACATGTCTGGTACAAACTACATGTAGGTGCTTCCACAAAAAGGTTTCATAATCTAGGCATATTCTTGTAGCTATATTATTAGAATTTTGAATTATTTTTGCCGAATCCCCGCACCCATATCCGTACCCGGATCCGTACCCACGAATCTTAAAATTTAGATCATGCCGAGTCCGACCTCTAGATCCATACCCGTATCCGACACCCGCACCCGAGTCCGAGCAACATAGATTTCATTTTATCGAGTCTTCAATTCTCGCACTATGTATTTTTTTTTTAAAAGGATAAAAAAAATTAGAAAAAGAAGAGGCAAGTTTGTTTGCTTTATTTCTAGATCTTCAAGAACTATGCGTAACTTGATACTTTCCCCTACGACAAGATACGTAGGCAACCTGTCTCGAGCACGTTTTGTCATGTCCTAAGTTGGGTGAATCCGTTAAGTATGGTTGTTTGGTTCATAGTTGACTGATAGCTGAAAATAGGATCACTTCCATGAAAGGGATGTTCACATTCATTTTCCCTCTCAAATTCTCGTATTCGAAAACTTCATAATGTCACTCATTTGAGTCTAACTTAGGGATCTGCAAGTGAGTCAAAACACAATAGGGTAGGAAATTTGATATCAGTCAAGTCTAGATAATCCTAACCTTGTATCTCTATCTATAGTACAACAAGTTTTTTACCGGTCGTGGAAGGTATCTGAAGAGATGAGAATGTACCATTTCAATTTGTAGATCAGGTTCCCTTGCAACTTGGGTTATGGTGGCACGAAATGGGTGAAATAACGCAGGGTTTATTATTCAAACATATGGGTTTCTTGACCAGAATCATGAAAGTTAACCCTATGAGGGATGTGATCAAAGCACTAATATCCTTTTGGGACCCGATAAACAGCCTTCCATTTTTAAACTTCGAGTTGACCCATACCTTGGAGGAAATAGTTGGTTATACCGGCCTAGAGAAGACCTACACCGTCAGGAGCTTGTAGCCCCAAGAAACATTTTTGTGAACAAATTCTTGCACCACTTGAACATTAGTGTCAACGAGGAATCTCTAGAAAAAGGTTTGGGTATCCTTGAAGTTTTTGTGATGGGGCATTTTGGAAGATAACTCAGTAATAAAGGAAAATTAGAGACTTGAAAATAGCATAGATGTTTTGCTATAAAGGAAAATTGGAGACTTGAACAAAAATGCCACCGTGAAAGAAAAATGTCTATGTTATTTCCAAGTCTTCAAGTTCCCTTTATTACTGAGTTGTCTTCCAAATTGCCCAAAACCCTCTCCTCTCCCATACCTATCGTACAAAAACTTCAAGAAGACCCAACCTTTGTACAGAGATTCCTCGTTGACTTTACTAATGTTCAAGTGGTGCAAGAATTTGTTCACAAAAATGTTTCTTGGGGCTACAAGCTTCTGACGACGTAGGTCTACTCCAAGCCCAGTATAACCAGCTATTTCCTCCAAGGTAGGGATCAACTCGAAGTCCGGAAAACGGAAGACGTTGTTTATCGAGTCCCAAAAGGATATTAGTGCTTCGATCACATCCCTCATAGGGTTACCTTTCATGATTCTAGTCAACAAACCCACATGTTTGAATATTAAACCCTGCTTTATTTATTTCACCCATTTCATGCCACCATAACAAAGTTGCAAGGGACCTGATCTACAACAAATGGTACATTCTATCTCTTCTGACACTTCCCACGGCCGGCAAAAATATACAAGGTTAGGATTATCTAGACTTGGCTGATATCAAATTTCCTACCTTATTGGGTTTTATTTCATGAATGAAAGACATTATGAAGTTTTCGAAACGAGAATTTGAGGGGGAAAATGAATGTGAACATTTCTTCCATGGAAGTGATCCTATTTCTGGATATCGGCTAACTGTGACCCAAACATCCAAGACTTAACCGATTTGCCCAACTTAGGACATGAAAACCGAGCCCGAGACGAGTTGCCTATGTATCTTGTCGTAGGGGCAAGAATCATGCACTAAAGAAAACAAAAAACTTGTCTGTTCTTTTTCTAAAATTGTTTTATGATTTTTGTGGTTTTTTTTTTTTAAATCACAAAGTAAAAAGTGCAAGAAATAAAGACTCGATAAAATAAACTCAGTGGCTATTTTTACAAAAATAGCCTTTTATATACTACTTACATACTCCCTCTGTCCCAATTTGTTTGACACTTTTCGTTTTTCGAGAGTCAAACTTGTTAATTTTGACCATGTGTTTGAACATAGAATCTTTAAACTTTTTGAAATAAAATTTATAAATTTGGAAACTACGTGAAAAGTACTATAAGTCACCATAATTAATAATTTAAAATATTTAAAAGACATGAAAAACGATCAAAGAACAATTGGTTTGACTCTCGAAAAGCGAAAAGTGTCAAAAGAATTGGGACGAAGGGAGTAGAAGGACTCAAGGCTATCTCGACAAATACGGTCAGACACAGATACAAGACGAGCCAAAGTGGTTATTTTTACAAAACAACTCTTATTTACTTTCGTAAAAAGATTCAAGGCTATCTAACCAAAAATGGCCGAACACAGGGTCAAACAAATTAACTGGTTATTTTTGCAAAAACAACCCCTATCTATTTCCGTAGAAGGACTAAGGTTGTCTCGGCAAAAATGCCAAGACACGGATCACTAAAGGGCTAGACACGCCTTTAAAAAAAATTTGATAAAGTGGGGCCGAACCCGAAGAGGGTTGCCTACGTATCACACCGGACGGTGAAAATCAGACCCACATAGTTCGAAAAGACTACAAAAAGAAGCTTGAAAAACTCGCCTTGTGTTGAACTTCTTTTTATTAGCAATAAGGAAGTTTCTTTGCTTGTTTTAGATATAATTCTAAACATCTTACCAAGATCAACCAGAGCAAATATCTTGTCTAGGCATAAAGGTATAGAGTTTAACAATCAATGGAACTACAATATCTGAACAAACAGACCTCCAGTAGTTACATATGCAACAGTCCCAGGGGTAACCGTCACACCAAGTGCATCATTCCCTGCTCTTGATTCAGTAATTACAGGATATTCACCAGGTCCATCAGCAGCAACAACGGCATACCCGTCCTGCAATATGTCCACCCAAAAGAAAGTTAATCAGACCCCTCAAAGAGGCAACAACATAAATGAAACTCTTTATCAACATGCTTTCTGTTTGAGCAATGTTTCTGCTTCCAACTGAAGTAACTATGTAAACATTCGGACTCTTCTATTTTTACTTTAGCCATCTCCCATTTTTCTTTCATCTTCCAACCTGCTACTGTTTCTACATCGTACCCGTCTTAATCTCAAATTCATCATGTATCGTCAATTTACCCCAACCCAAATCAAAGCCCATTGATAGCCAAAAAAAAGTTTTTTCGGGACCAGTAAAGCAAAACAGCTATAGAGGATTCATATAGTCAATCTTGTCACACATTCGTTCATGGAATGGGTTTTGATCTCTTTAATTGATCTTGGGCTATCCTCACCTCATGAGCTAGCTTGTTTCTAGGTTAAATAAGCCTCAAAGTCCATCTTCTTTACCAA
Source organism: Lycium barbarum (assembly GCF_019175385.1). NCBI lineage: Eukaryota > Viridiplantae > Streptophyta > Magnoliopsida > Solanales > Solanaceae > Lycium > Lycium barbarum. Next base: position 17,954,187 of record NC_083338.1, read on the forward strand.
TCCCATCTACTTTAAACGAGGCCTAGCTGATTGACTGATTTAAGGGTCAAGGGTAGTTGAAAACCCATTTTGACAGCAGTAGCCAAAAGGCCACCAGATTTGGAACCCATGACTGCCATTCAAACAATGGCCTCTTAACTATCAGGTTGTCCCTATATGGACAACTAATCTTCCTTCGCCACCTACTAACCTTTCCAACACCCCCCCCCCTCAAAAAAAAACCCCCACAGACAGTCTAGGCACCCCAACCTGAGAATAGGGCACAAAGAAGGCATTAATGATGCAATCTGAATTTGGGAGCTGTATTATGGGAGATGAGCTAATGCTAGGGGTGGTTGTACCGGGTGCAACTGGTGCGGTACACAACTATTGGAAATCTGATCTTCAGAAGGACACAAGTTTCGTTAATTACATTTAGACCCCTTTACCTTAAGATTAGTTCTTTAATTATGCATTTTACCCCAATTCTTATTGTAATAGTGTCTTCTAGGCCCATTAGCTAGCTAGGGTGTCTACCATATATTCTGTTGGTGTAACCATTTTAGAGATTATCAATGAAAATTACCCTTTAGCATCAATTGACTAAAGAAATATAACAAGTTTCAAAGAGAACACATAGCATAATTCCTAGATTCAACAATAGACACCAAAAAGAATCAATCAACACTAACATGCACAACATACCGGAAACAGTCTCTCTAACTAGGGTTAAGGTTTGCGTACACTCTACCCTCCCCATACCCCACTTGATGGATTTCACTGACTATGTTGTTGTTGTTGTTATGTACAACATATATACAAATACAGAGCAATATCCAATTGATAAAATACTACATAAGTGTGAAAAATTACCTTGCTAGATGCAGGATATGGAGGACGAGGGTCAGGCGCACTGATATCCTCAGCCAAGACTTTGCCTAAAGCTTCATGAATGGGCAAAGTCACATGTGGCAACCGTTGAGCTACATTTAGTATTATATCAAGTGCTTCTTCAAAGGATATCATCTTGTTTGTGTTGGTAGAGACTCATTAGCTAGCTAGGGCTTTTTGGTATATATTCTGTTTGGGGTGTAACCATTTTAGAGCTATCAATGAAAATTATCTTTTAGCTCTTTTTAGTATAGCTTAGCCAGATTTCTTCTCAAAATCATTCTTGCATCATCGAAAACCCCACCCCCGGACAGTCTAGGCACCCCAACCTAGGAATGGGGGGGCACAGAGAAGGCATTGACTCAAGAAAGATAACAACTTTCCAGAGAACCCATGGCATAATTCCAAGATTCAACAATTAAACACCAAAAACACTCAACCAAAGGTAGGGATAATTACCCTTTAGCTTTCTTTAGTGTAGCTTTAGCTCTTAGCTAGACTCTTTAAGGTCTACGTACATTCTACCCTCCCCAAACCCCACTTATGGGACTACACTGGGTATGTTGTTTCCAAATTCATTCTTGCATCACTTGACTCAAGAAAGATAACAACTTTCCAGAGAACCCATGGCATAATTCCAAGAATCAACAACTAAACACCAAAAACATTCAACCAAAATCAACATATACAACAAATATACAAATACAGAGCAAATACCCAATTGATAAAACAGTGCATACATGTAAAAAAAAATACCTTAATAGATGCAGGATATGGAGGTAGAGGGTCAGGTGCAGTGATATCCTCAGCCAAGATTTTGCCTAGAGCCTCGTGAATAGGTAAAGTGACAGGTGGCAACCGTTGAGCTACATTTAGTACTATCTCAAGTGCTTCTTCAACAGATATCATCTTGTTTGTGTTTGTTGAGATTTGGGTTCCTCCATTTTCACCCATTTTTTGTTGTTTTGGCTCTTCAAAGTTTCAATGAGTCAATGAACTAGTACTTAACATAGTAGGCAGATGGGTCTTTATAAGCACCGCAAACAGTGTTTCTTTTTTTTTTTTTTCTCCTTTTTTTTTTTTTAAGAGATAAAAGAAAAATATACCAAGAGTAGACATATGTATTCTCCTTTTCATTTCCTAGTTTCAAAATTTACAAAAATTTGCTGTAATGAGAAAGTTTTACCAGGATGATAATGTTGGAAATGGTAAGGCAGCCAAAGTTTCAGAGTTTGCAAAACAAAAAATCGAGTCATTGTATTTTTAAAAATTGTGTTTGGATCATAAAAAAAATTGACTTTCTTTTTAAAAAAAAAAAACATCTGAAACAAATATTTTAGGCATTTGGTCGAAGTTTAAAATTAAAAAAAAAATAAAGTTGAAATTACTGGGGCCTGAACTTCACTTGAAAACCATAAAAAATTTATAAGTAAAAGTCATCATTTTCCTTAAAATACTTCTCAAAACGATTTTTGAAACTACAAATTCTTCTATTTCAAGTTGAAATTAAGATAATTGATCATATTTTGAAAACACTTTCTATCATTTGAAAACAATATCATATGGATGATTACTTTATTTTTCAAATAATTATAGCTGGAATATTTTCTCACATCAATATTTTAAAGTTCTACAATAAAATTGTATTTACTTAGAGCAAATTGCGAATTTAAAGTATAATTAAATTAGTCTCAAAGTACGTATGAGCTCGAACGAGGATAATGATGACTTTAGAATATGTGAACGTTATAGGAAGAAATAAAAAAGGCTTGAACCATGATATAATTAAAAAAAAAAAACAAATTGAATGGAATTAAAACTGAATATAGTTCTGATACTCACAAGGAACGAGATTTTGAATATAACTCTGATACTCACAAGGAACGAGATTTTGTTTTGGAAGTTAAGATTTTTAAAGCTTGTCTCCCATTCTTAATATATTTATCCTATTATTACATTACCATTACCAACATTTAGAAATGGCAGTTGGAAAGTACGAACAGGGGCAAAAATGTGTTTTTAATGTTTATTTTAGGCAAATTTGGAACTAAAGTCACTCTGTATATACATTTCTCTCCCTTATTCTAGAACTAGAATCAGACCCGATCAAATTTTCTGTCACTTTTTTTTCTCCGCTGCTACCCTCATACTGCTCCTCAATTCAGATTATCGTAATTTGGTTTGAGTTTTCCCTCAGTGTTGCTGTGTATCGGAGGTACAGTAAGTTGATTTCTGCTCAAACAAAATTAAGAAGCACTCAAGTTTTATTGCTTCTATCTCATTCTATAAGTGCTTTTCTGGTAAGTTTCTCGGTACACTCTTTGAATTTCTCCGATGTTTCTACTGATTGCGACGATAAAAAAAATCCTCTTTTTTTTGTTGGGTATTTTATTCCACTACGTTTGATGAGTACATGATAGGTTTTCTAGTGATTTGGTAGTTTATTGTAGAATTTTGCATGGCTCTTATGCTGATTTTCAGCAATTTGGGGTTCATACCAATCTTAGGTTTCTTCCAATTTTCCAATTTTATGATGAAAAAGAAAGGGCAACACTAGTTTAAGAAATTGGGTTTTTTTCCTTTGTTCAAGATTTTTCTGAATATGTTGATATTAAAACTTTCCTTGCTTTTTATTAAATGCCACTCCTTTTTAATTCAATCTATTAGTTTGTTGTCATTAGCTTATACTCCAACCTTTTTTTATGATTAATTTAATTGATTGTGATAAAAAAAAAACAATCTTTGTTTTCTTTGTTGGGTATATTATTACACTACTTTTGATAGGTATATGATAGGTTTCCTGGTGATTTGGTAGTTTATTATTAAATTTTGTAGTGCGTGTTAGCTTATTATAGAATTTTGTACTTGCTTGTTCCTAATTTGGCTGGGTTTACTCGTGAATGTTTGAAAATTGGTTTTTCCCCTTCTTATTTTGCTTGCCTTTTCCCCGGGTTCTATTTGCTTATTAGATACCCAGTACAAGGAAGAAACTAACCAGCTGAATTGTGTGCCATGAATGGCCCATTATCACCAGCTCTATGCATGCCATTATCCTCACAACAACTAAAGCAGCTCATACTTCTTTCAACAAATTCTGCAAAATACAACAACTCAAACAGTTAATAGTTTTTTTTACAAAAAGTGTCTTTAAAACAAGGAACACAACCCCATTTATTAGCAGTATAACAACAAACAACAAAATGAAAAATTGCCTGTCTCAATTTTTATTTTTTTTAACAAACATGACATCTGTTAGCCTCAATCATAGTAACATATAATGTTATGCTCTATGTTTTCCCTTCCGCTACTTATTCGTTCTCTTCTCTTTTCATCACCAAAGGACTATCCATAGCATAATATCGTTTGTAAACTAATAGCACGAGCCATTCCCTGCTAGTTATGTTATAAAATTTAGAGCAATATAAGATAAGAAATATAGATAAAAATGTAGAGAGGAATAGAAAACTATAAGAAATGTAGACAAAAATATAGAGAGGAAGAGAAAACTTTCTTCTTATTTCAAGTGTGTATTTCCAGGGGCAAATAATGCCCTATATATAGTTCCAAAGGACATCCCAAATGTTACAAGAATTAAGTAAATATAATAAATAGATACATGTATACAAGTGGTTCATGGAATGTAAATTATTGGGAAACTAAATGGACAGTCACCATAATGTAATGTATTCATAACACTCCCTCTTGAGGTCCATTTGAGAGATAATGTGGCTCGTTAAAACCTTACTAGGAAAAATCAGTGAAAACTAGTGAAGGGAAAAGAGTACACACATCTTGTAACACGCATTGAGTGCTGCCTCATTAAAAACCTTATCAGGAAAAGCCAATTAGGACAAAACTTTGGTTAAAGAGAAAAGAGTGAAACAAATATTTTACTCCCCTGATAAGAACATCATTTGATATCTCATAGACGACACATTCCAATATGATATCTCAACTTCTCAAATGTCGATGTTGATAATGATTTAGTGAACAAATCTGTCAAATTATACAAGTGGTTCATGGTATGTAAACTATTAGGAAACTAACTGGGCAACCGCCATTACGTAATGTATTCATAACACGTTACTATTTATTCTTTTTAGGTTTATGGCTTCTTGAAAAGATGAAACTTTTAGATGACTGCTATTTTTCGTACTTCTCATTTTCTATCATCTTCTTTTTGCTATTCATGCTCTTCTTTTGCGGATCAATTATCCTTTAGCTGATTTATCTTTCATTTATTTGTTGCCGGTTAGATTTCCTTACTTATTTATTGTCTCTGCTAATATTTTATCTTCTTTTCAAAAATCAAGAAGAAAAGTTTGGGGTCTCTCTTGACGATTTTTAATGTCTACTAGATGGTCGTGATGTAGTTGAAAATGTTGTGTCCAATATTGTAATTTTGTTGATTCATTTCTTGTCTGTTATGTTGATATCTGATAAATTTTTAACCTTTTAAAAAAAAAAAACTTTTGATCTCGGGTATTTTGTTGGTGAAGGGTTTATCCTTTTATTTAAATGACCTTACTCAAATGCTCATTCTATTAGTTTCTTCAAGTTCAAAACTCCAACTAATCATACATGATACTCTTTTTATAATAAAAGTTTCTAATATTTAATATAATATGCTAACGTCCATATAGTTTCCTATGTCACAGACTTTAAATATAATTGTTGATGTAGTGTAGATAATTCCTTTTCATTTTTGCAAAAAATATTCGTTGATAGAACCACCGAAGGAGCTATCTTTTCACAATTATTAACAAACTAAAAATGAATGTTCGGCCTTATTATTAAGTATATAAAATTGAACCAAACCATCTGTAATCACAACAATTGTACACTTGTGGCTCGTAAGGCTTCAGTAACAGGATCGGAGCATGCATATGACCTGCTGGCCAATCTGTTGGGCTCGTTACTCTTTAAAAGTAAATCTAAAATACATAATGTTGTTGAGGTCATGCTCATCCGCAAACTGATTTTCAATACAAAAATTGTGGCTGATAATATAAACTCATAATAATCTCTCGTTTTTGTAGAATTGGTTGTTTCTACATAATTTATGTTAGTAAAGCGAAACTTTAATAATTCTGATATGCGAAGCTCTAAATATTTCTCTCTATTGCAATAATTGATAATGCATTGATTTTGACAAATTCAAACTTTCCTGAGGGACTTGCTGGTGATATTTATTTTTGAGGAATAACTACTTTTGAGTAGGTGTTTGAGATTTTCGTGGCATAACTATCTTCAGTCTTAATGACTTTTGTGTTGGACATGTGTTGGGAGTCCGGAACCAAAATGCCCAAAAAAAAAATCATTTTGAATCAAAATACCCCAACAAAAAAAAAGTTATCAAAATGCCTTTAGCGCAGTAAATTACTGCACTAAAGCACTTAACGGGGACGGCTCCATTAAGTGCTATAGCGCAATAAATTACTGCGCTATAGTGCTTTTTTTTTTTTCTGGCCCTTTTGATTAACCCTTCTTCCATTACAGTATTTAACATATTTTGACCATAGATTAATCATGCTTCGGGACCCCGAAACTTCAATATTTTATATAGAACCCTAATTGTTTTTGTGCGATTAAAAAGGTAGGATCAATACATCAAGGATACGCAAAAGTTCGGATGGCCGTTTTAGTAGCTGAAAAGTGCTTGAACGCCATTTTCGTTTGAAGGCTCGGTGACATTAGCTTGAAGTTCTTTACGAATACTTAAACTTGTTCATTAATAATTAATCAAAAGTTAGTCAAAATGGCAGCATTCATACAAAAAAAAAAACTTAATTAAATTGCATCATTCATTCATCACCTTGAGTAGATAAAAATACTTAACATACTTAAAAAAAAAATCATCAATTAAAAAACTTAAAAAAATTCATCAATTACAATCATCAAAGTAAGAAAAAAACTTTAAAAAAAATCATCAATTAATGCCCTCGAGTTGATCTTCCGCCACCACCGCTAGATGTGCCACTGATAAGTTGGTATTTTACCAACTTATCTCTTCTTTAATCTTATATTTTTGCTATGTTTGCTTGAGAAAATAGTGCATTTAATATCATTTACATCTATTTTACAGGTTTTATATGATTTATAAGTGATCGGAAGAAACCAAGTGAAAATAAAGTCAAAAAGAGGTCAAATTGGACAGATTTGCAAAACTGTCAAAACTGGACAGTTTTGCAAAAATGGGACAGATTCGCAAAAAACGGGCAGAACTGCAAAAATGAAAATCTGGGGCATATTTTGTCATTTTTTGGACTTGGAAAAATTGGGAAACATAAAAGGAAGACTAGGGGGCAAAAACATATCATCTTTGGCTCAACACAAGTCCTTGGAGGCTAGGGTTTCATCACCAACACCATTGGAGGAGAAGATTGGAAGCACTTTAATGAGATATTCTTAATCCTTTCTTCAATTTCTTGTTTGGTATTGAATATTTATGTGTGTAGTATTTCATTTCAATACTTGAACCTTGTTTATAGAAGTATATATTGTTTAAGTTTGGATTGAATCTCTAGTTTTGCTTATGTGTTGAATGATTTTATTCCTAATGAAGTGAGTTATTATTTCTTTAATTAATCTCATTTTGAATGATTCTTAAGGGAGTAGCTAACCCTAAGACTTGCCCATTTATTTCGGTTTAAACTTGGAAGAGGCAAACTCGGGATTGGGAAAGATTAATTAACAAGAATTTGGGGCGTTAACCCTCATCTAATGGAAATCGACCTAGGAATAGGCGACACCACTTGTAGCCATATTCGGGTGTTCTTAATGCTCCTAATTGCTTTAGGGATATTCAATTAGGTAGTCTAGTTAGTCTTCGGAAGAAGCTAATTTAGAGTCATTATCCGAGGCTAAGTAATATAAACTCACCATTATTTGTAAATCATGAAATACATTGGATCGTTACTTGAGCGTAGTTTCCCTTGTATCCATGCTTGTGGCCATTGATCATTTTACTTGCTTTCTAGGTTAGTTTACATTTTTGCATTAGTTATAATTTTCTCTCAAACAAAACCAAAATATTATCTATCGTTTGGCTTTAGCGTAGTTGGTGAAAATTCCTACTTTTCCTACTCGCCTACATATTGTTCTATGTGGGATTCGACCCCGACTCATAGTTGGGTAAATATATTTGCATACGACCGTGCCCATTCTAATTAATAGGGTGGATTTGGACGTTATCAGCCACCACCACTAAAGGTACTTCCACCACAAAAGTTTCCTCCACCACGAGAGGTACTTCCACCGCGAGATGTAGTTTGACCACCATGCCGTAAGAGACACTTGCGCTTATCATGACCAACATAATTGCAAAATGAGCATTTTCGAGTGTATCTCCTCGGTGGAACATCCATTTCGTTATGAATGCGCAAGTATGCATTCTTTCTGAATTTACGGATAAATGTTTTATTTGCAACCATTGAAAATGGATCCGGTGGCCAATAACTCTCACTGCCAAGTGGGTAGAACCTTCCAGCATACGTTCTTGCATAATTTTCAACTATATATTCCTGAGCCATGTACGAGGAGGCGTTCTTTCCCATTGTGATAAAACACTTGAAGGCATGAGAACATGGCATGTGATATGATTGCCACTTGCCGCATGTGCATGTGCATGTTCTTGGAATCTCACAAATTGTGTGGACGTTACCTCCTTTACCTTGGTGCACACTTGTTGTGAGTTCAAATATGCGCTCTGCAGGGTTGAACTCCATCCGGTCATGTTTCTGAGCCTTATATTTGTGGTACTCGAACAATTTTGACGGTTTTGGCATCCATCTTAGACCTTCTGCTGCATATGCTTTGGCCTCTTTTGATCTAGTGACGAACCGCTCCACAACCTGCTTAAATGTCATTCTCACCATTGCGGTGACGGGTAGTCCGCGTGCAGATTTCAACAAGCCATTGAATGACTCAGAGCTATTTGTTGTCAGCATACCCCATCGCCTACCTTCATCCTGGTGTAATGTCCATTTGTCTTTATCAATTGCATTCAACCAGTAGAAGGCTTCCTCATTCGCCCGCCTAATAATATCCATCTACAGGTTAAACTTCTTCTCCTGATGCTCTGTTGCAGCCGCCCACATCCAATTGCAAAGTGCTGGGATTCGATATGCCTTTTGGAAGTTTGCCTTCAAATGCCTTAAACAATAACGATGGTAGGCAAACGGTGGCTGCCACCCCTGCAAATTGAACATATTGTGCAATATGCCAACATTTCTGTCTGATATCACACAAATTCCCATGCGATCCTTAATAACGTGTTGCCTTAAGTAGTCCAAAAACATACCCTACGTACTAATGCTCTCATTAGCTGCAATTGCAAAAGCTAGAGGGAATATAGCTCCATTTGCATCTATTCCAACTGCTATTAGTAGATTTATGTCATACTTCCCGTACACACGTGTTCCATCTATTGATATTACAGGCCGACAATGAGCAAAACCATCAATGCATGGTTTGAATGCCCAAAACACAAAATCAAAAATATTACCGGGCACACCAGGTTTCGATTTGAGCTTCCATTCAACAACAGTACCATGATTGAAGTGTTGTAGAACCGCCATGTATCTCGGCAACTTCTTGAAAGAGCCCTCCCAATTGCCGTAGACCATCTCATGTGCACGCCTACGCCCAAGATACGCCTTCCTCCTAGTAATAGTTTTGCTATATACTTTTAGGACGGCTGTAATACAATCTTTAATAGGGTACCTGAAAAAGTTGAAATATCAGCATATAGCAACGAGGAACATTATTTTAACACCAAAAATAAAATGAACATAGGCGAAGGGGATACCTTGGGTTTTTTCCAATGTCGCCAACTAACACACGAGCAATCATATTGGTATCTAGATTGCAATGATCATATGGGAGGTCACCCATATCACAAGTGTGCTTTGTGTAGAACCTTGAAATAGCCCACATCTTTTCAGCAGTTTCCTTACCACGGAGCATCCATTCGCAGCCTTAATATTTTCGCTTGCAGACCAATCGCCAAAGTTTTCGTGTGGAATCGTCAACTTTAAACTCCCTCATCCCCTGGATGCAATAAATCTTAACAGCCCTTTGCAATGATTTTTTCGAGCTAAAAATCATCCCTTTTTCAATATGAGCTTTTTGTTTTAAAAAATCCACTGGCTCTTTCCACAAACTTCGCCGAATATGATCATCATCCCTAGTAAAGACAAAGGCATCTGGGTGATCTTGAAGATGATCAAGATAGGGGATCTCATCGGAATGCCACTGAATCGGCGTCAACTCTTGCTGTTGAAATTGGCTTTGCAGCTGAACCGGAGTCGACTCTTGTTGTTCAAATGGTTGCTGTGAATTCAGTTCCTCCTCGTGTGCCGGACTGTCCATCATGTCTTTCAACAGTTCTACTTGATGTTGAGGATTAGTTCCAACCTCAATCTCATCGTCACTTTCATCCGTATTAGGTATTTCCTCATTATCGCTGGATGATGTCACTATATAATTCGGATAATCCGGACCATCCATAGCAGGCCTTTGCCTATAATTTGGTGCAACAACCACATTCTCCCTACATCAGAAATTAGGGTGTTTTAACTAGTACACATAAAATAACACTATTGATGTTAAAAAAATAGACATACCGATAGTAATTAACTGCACCGAAACTTGAGGAAGGACCGTCGCTTTGAGTTGTTAGATAGGCTGAGGATATTCCAACCTGATTCCTCCATCTCGATTAAGGAGACCGTCCGATATGATCCATATCAGGTGTATAACCTCTAAATAATATAATCGATATCATTAGTAGCATTCAAGTGCCACTAATAATAATAATAATAATAATAATAATAATAATAATAATAATAATAATAATAATAATAATTATTATTATTATTATTATTATTATTATTATTATTATTATATTGTAAAAAATGAATATTTACCACTGCCCGTCAAATTGCTGACTTAAACTATCCAGAGGCATTTGGCTCGTCAAAATGCCTTCATAAGTACTCATTTCAGGGTAATTGCGTTGATAAGTAGGTTCCGCTTGAGTGACTTCGGCCTGAATTATAGACGGGGCTTCCCGACGAGGTCTATTTCGGGCTTCCTGAGGAGCCCTAGCCATGAATTCAAGTCGATTAATTGACACCTTCTCTATATACATTTCAAGGACGTTTAAAGTTACGCATTGCCTATAATCATAAGGCGCCTTCAAATAATCAGTTAAAGAATCATCGTCTTGAATGTACCACTGTCCATAACTAGTTACACCTTGCGGCGTAAATGACACTGGATATTTTACAATTATATTGAGATCAAAATCACTTCTACTAACTTGTAGTCGATTATACAAGGCTTGGAGTAGTTTTGAGGATTTTAAGTCAAGTGGAAACTTAACATGGTATTTTGGGGGAGAATCGTAGCGCATATTATTTTCCTCGAATATAATTTGTCCGTCCCAGAATAAAGAAACTCTAATTCTTGGAACATCTGCCATATTTTGAATAATTGAGGAGGAATACAAAATGCTAAAACTAGTTGAAACTTAGAATTTTATGCTTTACGAACTCGGTATTAATAGGATTCGAAGTTTGAATATAGAACCAACGCATGCATGCAATTATAGTGTCTTGCAATGTTACGTCAAATCAAGTGAAGTATAAAGTGTTGCATAACGCATGAAATAACTGAGTTATGACAGAATAGCACAGTAAATTACTGCGTTATTCTGTGACAGAGCCTCACAACGCGGTAAAATAATGCGTTATGTCAGAATAACACACTAATTTAATGTGTTATACTGGTATAACGCAGTATTTTACTGCGCTATGCCGCTACATCATATTGTCACCTCAACTGTCAAACAAAAAAACGTCATGATTCGAATCAAACTTTATATAACTTAATTTGACGAATAACTTATCAACACAACATTCCACATAAAATTGAGTTACGATGTCATTTTTTGACCAATTTAGAGATATTAATCGTGTTATATCGTTCACTCCAGCAAACATCTTTGAAGCAATGGGTAGGACCTGGGAACTAGGTGATGATGATATTTATTACTCAAATAACCCTAAGGACAGATTCAATCGAGAATACAATAATAAAATGAGAGAGGAGTGGGATTGGCGTGTTAGGGAAGCTGAAGCACTGGAGCACAAGTTAGCGTCAGTAGGGCTTAAACGCCCAAAAAAACGTGCTATGTCAATGTCTTGCGGAACTCCACAAGAGTTTAATTTGGCTCTTAATCATTTTCGTGAAGAGAACAATCAGATGCAAATACGTTACCATAGGGTAGACTATGGTATACATGGTAGCACAAGATTTAGATCCAAGTGGGATTCGGACTGTGAAATGTCCGATGAAGATTAATATTTTTCTTACAATAAGGTAAGTAGGTAGGGTCATAAAGAACCCCCCCTCCCCCGAGGGTACTTGGGGGTTTGCAATTATATAAGTAGCCCTTTCTTTTGTTATTAGACTACACCATATTCAATGTCGAGTAGTAGAAACTCAGCTTGGTCTTTACTCCTTCCAAAAGAACCAAATAGCAGTGATGATGAGATTCAAATCATAGCAGTTTTTCGAGCGATACCAGTGATTTCAAACTAGATGAGCTAAATCCCCACCTTCTTATAGAGCGTAATGATGATTTCTGCAGTGTGAAATATTCAGATCCGCGGGAATATTATTGCGGTTTACGCCGAGAATGGTCACATCGGCTTGCCGAATCAGAACGTCTTGTTCGTGACTTGGAAAATCTCAACGCTCCAATCCCAACAAGGTACTCCTTAACCATGCCTCAAGTTGGTCCAGAAACTTGCGAGCTTGCCGTGCAAAGGATTAGAAAAGAAAACAACAGAATGCTGGCAAGACGATGTAGATTTTACATGCTACAATTGGCCGAAGAACAAGCATCATCAACCGGTAGAGAACTAACTGCTACTGAAAAAAGATGTGTCTTAAGAAACCGCCAATATTTTTCTGAGGACGATATTGAGGACTTGTACTCTGATGATGATTAAGAATGTTGTGATTTTAGTTTTAAGTTAAATTTATGATTATGCTGTTTTTTCTTATTAATTAGTATGTTAAGTATTTTCATCTACTCAAAGTTATGAATGAATGATGCAATTTAATTAAGTTTTTTTTTTGTATGAATGTTGCCATTTTGACTAACTTTTGATTAATTATTAATGAATAAGTTTAAGTATTCGTAAAGAACTTCAAGCTAATGTCACCGAGCCTTCAAACGAAAATGACGTTCGAGCACTTTTCAGCCACTAAAACGGCCATCCGAACTTTTGCGTATCCTTGATGTATTAATCCTACATTTTTAATCGCACAAAAATAAGTAGGGTTCTATATAAAATATTGAAGTTTCGGGGTTCCGAAACATGATTAATCTATGGTCAAAATATGTTAAAAAGTGTAATGGAAGAAGGGTTAACCAAAAGGGCCGAAAAAAAAAATGAGGCACTATAGCGCAGTAATTTACTGCGCTAAAGGCATTTTGGTAACTTTTTTTTTTGTTGGGATATTTTGGTTCAAAATGTTTTTTTTGGGCATTTTGGTTCCGGACTCATGTGTTGGTTGCTTTGGTGGGTATTAATGATTGTAATATGATATGACTAGAGGTAGATTTTTTGGAGAAAGTATCGACCGTGGTAAGGTAGAAAACTCTGATAATTCAGTATATTTGTTAGATAACTCATAATAATTATTAACCTTTTTATTTAGTTATTTGTCAACATCATTAATAAAAAAAATATTTCATTCAGTATTTATACCAAATCAACAGATACATAATATGTATTTGTACGTAAATCAATCAAAATTCATTAACATACATTTTCATCTTAGTAAAACAATTAACTATAACAAATTTATACGATTTGATAAAAATAACCGGAGTAAATATTTTTTTTTAATTTCCACTCTATATCCGGTACTGCATTGGAGTCCGACTACCCAATTAATTCACACTTAAGTTACTGGATTAATGTTGAAAAAGAAGAGAAGTATGGTAAACAACTAAACATACTTTCGTACGTTAATTACATAGTACTAATTACTAAACACCTTTTCATATTTTCCTCCAAAAAAAATCAAACACCACCCAATTAATTCGAATATCTCCGACCCGTCTCTTCACAAAAAAAAAAAAAAAAAAATCCAAACGAAACCCTAACAAAAAATTTCTTCTCAAAATCTTGCCATTTTCCACCCCAACACTTCCAATTAATTCCTTTCTAGTCCATGAATTTCCCTTTTCACAAACCCTAATAACCCAAAAATCCCCAATTTTTCACAATGTCGGAGCCACCAATAATCACACACGTGTCCGACAAAAACAACACCGGGTCACCATTGACCCGACCCACAAGTTCCCGGTCCGTAACCGAAACTGTAAACGGGTCACACCGGTTTGTGATCCAGGGTTATTCATTGGCTAAAGGTATGGGAGTTGGAAAACATATAGCTAGTGATAATTTTACTGTTGGTGGTCATCAATGGGCAATTTACTTTTATCCTGATGGTAAAAATCCTGAGGATAATTCGACGTATGTGTCGGTTTTTATTGCGTTGGCGAGTGAAGGAACGGATGTTAGGGCTTTGTTTGAATTGACGTTAGTTGATCAGAGTGGGAAAGGGAAACATAAGGTTCATAGTCATTTTGATCGGTCGCTCGAAAGTGGGCCGTATACGTTGAAATATCGCGGTAGCATGTGGTAATTTCTCTAACACTCTGTTTGGTTGGTTGTTACATGTTATTTCATGATGTGTTGTATTATATTGTATTGTTTCGTACTGTATTGTTTTGATGAATATAACGTTTGGATAGATTGTATCGTTTCCCCCGTTACATAATCTTATACATTAGCAATTTGAAGGATAAACCTAGAAGAAGGTAGGGTACCAGGTAGAGCTACTATAAAGAGGCAGGGAAAAAGATGAAATAGGATTATTAGATAAAGTAGGTAAACGAGTCCCACCAGTTCGTGATCCAGCGGTATTCATTAGCTAAAGGTATGGGCGTTGGTAAACATATAGTGAGTGATGATTTTACTGTTGGTGGTCATCAATGGTAAAAACCCTAAGGATAATTCGACTTATGTGTCGGTTTTTATTGCGTTAGTGATTGAAGGAACGGATGTTAGGGCTTTGTTTGAATTGACCCTTGTTGCTCAAAGTGGGAAGGGAAACATAAGGTTCGTAGTCATTTTGATCGGTCGCTTGAAAGTGGGCCGTATACGTTGACATACCGCAGCAGCATGTGGTAATTTTATTTAACTCCTGTAATTTACTCCCTCCGTCCCAATTTATGTGGCGCCGTTTGACTTGGAACAAAGTTTAAGTAAGAAAGGAAGACTTTGGATATTTGTGGTCTAGAACAAACCTTAGTCGTTTGTGTGGTTATAAATCATCTCATTAAGGGTAGAAAGGAAATTCTAAAGTTAAGCTGTTTCTATTTATAGAAATGTGACATTATTTTTGGGATAAACTAAAAGGAAACGGTGCCACATAAATTGGGAGAACGAGTAGTTTAATGGTAAATTGGCAGTATTTTGTGATTTCATTAGTTTATGTAACTTAGCCTTAATTTGCAGTGTATTTCATCCTTTATTGTTGAGTTTAGTTGTTTCATTCTATTGGTTTGAGGTAATGGAAAAAAACACAACTATCACTTTTTCGCGAGTTTCACACCCCAACTATCATATGTTCCCTTTTCCTACCTGAATTATTACCATATATGTATTAAAACACACCTAGGTGATAGTTTAGGTAGGAAAAGGGAACAACTTATAGTTGGTCTAATCGGCTTCGAGGTGTGTTTTAATACATAGATGGTGGTAGTTGAGGTAGGAAAAGGGAACAAATGATAGTTGGGGTGTGAAACTCGCGAAAAAGTGATAGTTCAGGTGTTTTTTTGATCACTAACTCTATTGGTTTATGTGAAATATGTGCTCTTGCAGCAGTTATTAAGCATTCCAGAAAGTATTAGTTCCACTTGATTTAATTGGAATATTGGTCAATCAAATCAAGTGCGTCTCTATTCCTCCAATCACCTCATAATGATCAAACTCTGCCTTACGTGAAGTTGTGAGAGAAATTAGTTGGGGTCAGTGATAATTATGTTTCCTTCCACTCTATCCAGGATGCAGTATTAGGAGGATTAAATATAGTTAGATAATTTTATGCTGTCTGTCTACCTACTGCAACACTCCTTTTTATTGCGAGCTTCAGAACCGGCTATGCTTTCGTTTGCTTGCATAGGCAGAGTTTAATTGTTACTTTGTTAAAGTTTATGAATTTGTGTTTGAGTATTTAGATGCATTTCTGCAATTTCATGGTGGACAACTAAATAGGGTCGGCATACTTTCTACTGTAAGTGAAGTGGAGCACATTAGCTTGTCTTTTCTTTTTTCTTTCTGAGAGGATATTGCAATTGTCTTGATAAGTAATAGTCTGAGCTTAATGCATATGTCTAGCAGAAATGTGGGTGATTGGTAGAATTCAAGTACTCATGCATATTTAGTTCTGATAAGAAAACATTAAAGGGTTGGAAAGGGAAGAGCTGTAAGGCTAATAGAATTCTGTTACGATTTGGTCCCCAAGGCTTAACTCAATCGCCAAAGGTTAAGGAACTTGTGACTTAGGTCTCAGGTTCGAGCCCTGTGCCAAGTGAATTAAGTTTGGTATTTAAGTGGAGAAAGGTAGAGGGGCGGGTCGTTAGCCTGGAGTTCCGAATGATGCAGTTGGTCCTGTGAGTTGGCTCCAGACGGATTTCTTGGTCATAAGAAAACATTACTACAGTTTGAAACTTTTCTTTTCTTCCTTTATAAAAGAAGATTTGGTGGAAAACACTTCCTGCCTGCATCTGGTGGAACATTTGGAAGGAAAGAAACGACAGAATTTTTAAGGGCAGAGAAAGTTCATTGCAGAAGATCCAATGGAAGGTCATTACTTCATTAAGTTTTTAGTGTAAAGAACAATATGTAGAAGAGGAAGTTCAGTTAGTGGACTTTTTAGGACTACTGTAAGTATTTCTCTGTCAAGTAAAGTGTAAATTTTTGGAGGTGGCCAGCATACCCTTAATGCTGAGGAATACAAAGTTACCAGTTTCAAAAAAAAAAAAAAATAACAACTTCCGCTTAGTTAGATTCTTGGAATACAACCATATCTTAATGCTTAAGCGATATGAATATGGATGGTCCATTTATTTAATTGAGGTGCATCATTGTATGTTATTTCCAAGCTATACGTGACTGGCTCAAGGATGAAAACACTTTGACAAGAAAAAGTGTGAAACAAGGACTACAGAGAAAGGAGGGTATCCCCTGTAGATAACACTGAATTTCCTTTGCAGTTTATTAGGTCCCTCGTTTTAGTAATCCACCACTGTTTAAGGAGCTAGTATACTTCTTTTTTTGTGTGATCTCAACTGTAATATCCTTGTACCATCCTTTTGCATCTTCTTGATTCCTGCAATGAAATCTTTTACTTCATTAAAAAAAAAGGATCAGAGTGAGGAAAAAACAGTGATATGGATACTAAATTTATTAATGGCAATGAGATCCATACTGTACGGTGTTCCAGTGCTCCCTATGTGTCTCTTATAAAAAATGCATTAAAAAAATATCCAACAAGATAAGTTGGTTTTATTCTGATGTGCTGTTTGATTAGACTGAACTCTGAAGACTAAATTCAGAATCATATGTTATTGCATAATCAGTTAAATGACTTTACATCATCTTGCACATTGCATTATACTCATGAATACACACACACACACACATTGTGTGTGTGTGTGTGTGTGTGCACATACATGTTTGTACTCTTATTGTGGTTTGATGTAAATGTTGTGGGAAGAATCATTTGTGTGGACTGGAGGGCCGAATAGGCGGTTTAAAGTTTAAAGATCACTTACTATAGCTCATAATAATTGTGAAGACAGTTAAATAAATAAAAGTGTCCCCCCCCCCCCCCCCCCCCTTCCAATCCCTTTCAAACAAAATAAATAAACGGACCCCCTCTCAAAAGCTTAAGTTTTTACATGAAACGATTCAGACATTAACATGGTAAGCCGGGTCACTCGTAAGTCCAGATCAAGTCCATGTTTGAACTCCAAAAATCGGCTTACACGCGTGGAGGATGTTGAGCTGTATACGTTCCCCACATTGTTTGTAAAGGGCATCCAAAGTGATTTATGAAGGTCTTGGGTTACTCCATCCATTGTCAAAAAATAAATGAACTAAAAGAACCCAACTCGTAAGTAAGGGTATGTTTGAAGAATTAATTAAATAAATAAAAGTGTCCCACTCTAAAACTTGACTTTTTATATAATGTGGTTCTTCTTATTAGAATGTCTCACATTGGGTGAGGGAATGAGTTATCTCCTTATATGGTCTTGGGCAACCCTTCTTTTTTAATAAGGACATAAGGTGATATGATTTTATTTATGATATTGTGGGCAATCCTAATTTTATGTTCTCTTTTGTGGTTGAGTTAGGCCCAAAGTTCATTTTTGTAATATGGTACCAGAGCTAGACCTATTCCAATTTTAGTTTACTAAATTGGGCCCCTGTTTGTTCACGCTCCAAATGTCTAGGCCTTGGAGTGTAGGGAGGTTTTCTTAGAATGCCCCACATTAGTTGAGGAAATGGGATGTCTCCTTATATGGTCTTGGACAATCCTCACTTCATGAGCTAACTTTTGAGGTTGAGTTAGGCGGCCTAATGTTAATTTTTTTTAAACACGTCTCAATATTAATTGTCTTTCAAAGTAATTTCGATAAAGTGTTCTGTTCAAGTCTGACTGTTTTAAAATGTCGTAAGGGTCTTTTCTGTTACCAAAGTTGCCCTACTCAAATGTAGCAATTGATGCTTGTTGAGCACTGGCTACGTAAATTGAGAAACATTCCATGATCCATTTGTATGTAATATAACAGTCTCTTGGATATTTTTGTACAAGAATAGATGAAGGAGAGGTAGATTGGTCGAATATAGTCAAACTTGATCATCACGTTGCACATTACTAATTATACTCTATATATTAAATCAAGATGTTGGCAGTGATCATCATGGAACTTCATTGAATGTTGAGGCATCTAATTGAGTCGAAGTATTTATGGCAATATTAGGTCCTGGCTGACAGGATGCATTTCCTTGATTGGCACATGCTCTATTATTAGGTTTCTGCCTTTCTTGAAATTTTCTCTTCTTTGGCATGGCATAAATGTGAAAAGAAAGAAAATGCAAACTAGAATTAGTATCTAGCCTAACCGAGCTTTGTTTCTCCCTTTTACTTTAAGCTTGATATTCTCTGTTTACAACTTAAGGCAAACTATGCTATATTGTTTATCTGTGTGGTATGCAGGGGATACAAACGTTTCTTTAGACGAGCGATGCTTGAGACTTCAGATTATCTCAAGGATGACTGTTTGAAAATCAATTGCACTGTGGGAGTTGTTCGATCTACAATTGACTGTTCGAGCTTACATCCAATCCAGGTTCCACATTCTGATATGGGATCACACTTTGGCATGCTATTAGAGAATATGGAAGGCTCTGATGTTGTTTTCAGTGTGGCTGGTGAAAAATTTCATGCCCACAAGCTGGTGTTGGCTGCTCGTTCTCCTGTATTCCGAGCTGAATTTTTTGATGAAATGGAGGGTGATAAGCAGGAGATCGTTGTTGCAGATATGGAACCCAGGGTTTTCAAAGTTAGCATCTACGCCTTCTTTTTTTTTTGTACTTTTGTTAATCATTTTGTTTTAAATTAGGTTTTCTTGTGCTGTTGAAGAAGACGGATTTTTTCATTGATTCAGATAATGGCATTTCTCCATCTCTCTTGTTTGTATTTGTTTCTGCAAAGTAACTTTTGTGTTCTGGCAGAAAAAAGATTAAAATTCTTCAGAACAAAACATGAAATCCTCACTCACCCTTCTTTGATATACATATTCTTGTGGCATGAAACAGGCTATGTTGCACTTCATATACAGAGATTCTCTTGAAGAAGAAGAGTTAGAAGATACTAGTTCTTCTTCTACTCCTGTGACTGATACATTGACAGCGAAGCTTCTATCAGCAGCCGATCGGTATGATTTAACAAGACTCAGGCGGGTATGCGAATCTCATCTTTGCAAAGATATCTCCGTGAACTCTGTTTCCAGAACTCTTGCTTTAGCTGACCGTTACCATGCCACGGAACTCAAAGCAGTTTGCCTTAGATTTGCTGCTGAAAATCTCGCAGGTATGAGAAATATTATTGTTGCAACTTGTCCATATTTCACAGTGATTTCTGCAGTTCTCCTGAACTGTTTAACTGAAACTTGTGCATTTCCCTTGTCTTGGATTGCAACAAATGAAGCTTGATAGTTTGTTTAGCATATGAACCTTGTGCATTTTGCATTGTCATTGGTGTTTTTTTTTTTTTTTCGGGGTCGGGGGGGTGGGGTGGGGTGGGGTTTGGGGTGCTTGTTTGTCATCTTTTTTGTTCTCTTGAGCGGAAAGCTGTGGAGTAAAGGGGACCCTTAACATGTCAACAGTATCTACCGGATCTGTCTTTGTCTCTATAGCTAACCATTTTCCATGTCTGTCGCTTTGCTGAGTGTCTTGCCTTCTCTCTTTTCCAAAACCTAATAGGAGTGATGCTTCGTTCCTGGAGCTGATCATATTTATTGTCTGATAGGACATAAACTGAGCAAAGAAAATAAGTCTTTCTTCTTTTACTGGGAGTGCTCTTTTTTTCTTTTCTCTTATCATGGAAAAATAAGAAAATTGAAAAGTGCAGAGGGGGAATAAGAGCATGTTGCTTAGAATTTGCCAAATTGATGCTGCTTTAGAGTATCCTAAACGACGACGACAAACACAGCAGCTCTGCCTGATTCCTAGCTAGTTGGGTTGGTTATATGAATCCTCAGTGTCCATCTAGTTCTTTCCTATATTCAATAATTTGGGATTCTCTGGCACTGGATGTTCTCTAGAGACAACTGAAAAAAAAGAGGCTCTCTAGAGATATTTTATTGGATGAGTTAGACTTGGATATAAGAGCTTTTTTCTATGATGTATTTCTCTGTCTTTACCTCTTTGGTTTTTTTTCACTGCCTCCTCTCTTCTTACAAACACAAGAAGCTGCATGTCATCCCAGGCTATAATGTGATCAGTACCTCTATACACAATGTAACAAGCCCTATGTAATTATTTTGTGGTCTGTTGGGCTTTATGCGCAAAAGGCGCAATGGAGAAAAACTACAAATGTATATGTTTAGTCTAAGACTAATAATAATAACAAATATATGAACAAAGAACTTGAAAAAAAAAATTACAATAAAGTGAAATATCAATTGTTTAGTGTTCGCCTCTTCAGGAGAGGCTCATTGCAAGGAATAATGTCTTAGATCCTTGATGACGACACTGCAGCGCACATTAAGCAAGGCGAAGCGCTCAACATGTTTTGAGCCTCAGTTCAGGGCTTAAGCGCGCCTTTGACAACACTGGTTATTGAGTGCTTTTGGGAGGGGGCCACCTCTTGCTAAAATGGACTTAAAGTATTGGTTTGGTGAATAAATCAATAAACTAAAAATGATGAAGCGAATCAGATAGTTTATTGTAATTGCAAACATGTTTTCCATCAAATGGGCTCTAAAAGAAGTCTCACGGAGCAATTCATGTTACTAACCGAGATACTGCTATAGAACTGATCCAAAGAAGAGTAAAAGTGAGAGTGCTGTAGAATGTCCCAAAAGAATGTGCATATCCCGTTGGATGTGCAAAGGTCTCGAGCATTTGTTTGGTGAGTTGCTGCCCCCTTGGGGGGTTGGGCTTTGACTACAAAGACTTGTTTCAGAGTTCATTTTGGGACCTTTCTATGTTAAAACTATAATAAATATGGAAATCTGCAGCCTGGTGCTTTTTGTGTGCTTTAGCCTGGTGCTTTTTGTGTGCTTTCTTTGCACTGCAGTCTTCCCTCATATATTTGTTGGCATATTTTCGCAGCTGTCATGCAATCAGATGGATTTGAGTACCTTAAAGAAAACTGCCCTTCTCTTCAGTCAGAGCTTCTTAAAACTGTTGCTGGTTGTGAGGATGATTGTAGCAGTGGAGGCGGAAAGACTAGAAGCGTTTGGGCTCAGCTTTCAGATGGTGCCGATACCAATGGCAGGAGGGTAAGGCAACGGACCTGATTTTAGATAGAGAACCCTGATTTTATTGTTCTGTATATTGGAAGATGTTTTGGAAATGTTACAGGAAGGTAAATGTACCATAGTTTTCTGGAATACTGAACAAGTCTGTTTGTAATACCAATATCCTGGAAGTTGCTGCATACTGAGTTTTCTTACATTTACACTGACACCAAGTTTGGTTTTCCGTAGACTATTTAGGGTTAAGATGTGATCCTGGAAAGTCAGTACCTTTGCTGTTGCCATTATAACCTTTGTAACTTCTACCTCTAATTGGAGGATACTCTTGTTTGTACTTCACACATGCTGCTTTGTAGAAAAAGGACGCTGCCTCTTCTCTGGTTTAGTACCAAATTTCTGAATTATTATTGCCTGTTCGCTGAGTTGGCAAGAAGCCGTTGCTCCGGAACTTTGTAAGACGACTCTTTCATAGCTTCAACTTTTTTACTGGTTGTGTTTTTAACATTCAGTGTAAAGTCTTGTTAAGGTGTTGAAGTAAGACAGGAGAAGTTGATATAGGGAGAAACGAGTTGATGCTTCTGTTGATATGCGTTGTTTGGTTGATTCTTTTTCTCATGTCTGTTTGAATAGCAGAGGTGGTGATTTAGCCTTGAGCATTGCCTTATTCCGATTTTGGTTCTTGTGTTATTCTACTGATTGACACGTTCAACCTTCAATTTATCCAAATGTGTAATTTTGGAGCTCTAGCTCCCTAGTTCTCTTAGCTATCGTTACTTATTTTGACCGGTGGAAAGCGGAAAGGCAGATGTGTCGGCTAGTCAGTCACCGACTCTTGACTGATGATTCAATGTTAGTGACCTCTAATTTTGGTCTTTGAACCTATTGGAAGTTGAAAACTTACCTAAGTCATTATTAAGAAAATTGGAAATAAAAGAAAAAAGACTGAACTTTTCTGAATGTTAAATAACTAAATTTCCTGCCAATGCAATGAATTAGGAGGAGGAGAAAAATAAAATCAGTGAAACTAAAAAAGTAAAAAATCATGATTTTAAAATGGAGTAATGCCGTCTTCTTTAGGAAGAATGCTAGGACAAGGTTGGACCACTAGGATATAGCTATGTATAGGACCGGAGGATAAAACTTAAATCGCACCCGGAGCTTATACAGGAAAATGCTTTCTTGGTAAGTGATATTTTACTTTTTTTTTTTTTTTTTGTGTTTCGCAATTAAACAATAAATATTATTTCAAGAACGTTTTTATATATAATCTAGAAAAACACAACCAAACGTGAAAAGTTGGAAAACATTTTCTACTATACCAAACACATCCTAAATCAATAGATTTAATCCTAGCAGCTAAAATTTAAGCGAAAACACGTTATTTAACTATGGGTCAGTAACAAATGTGGTATTAAAGAACACATCTTGCATTAACGTTTAGTTTATATATTGAGAGTGAATAAGTTTTTACTAGGACCAAAAACGGTTAGAAAACTGTTACTCATCGAATTAGATGATAAAGGAAATGAACACTAATATAGCGGTCCGTGACAAGCAGCAAAAATGATTTTGGGGTGCTAAGGCACTGCAAATATCTTGACAAAAGCAATTGAAAACAAAAGGTTCATCTCCTTTTTCTTCCTGTATTTCCCATTCCATTTCCTTTATCTTTTCTTTAAAATATAATGAAAATAACAATTATTTTAAGGTTTTCAAATAATTTCAAATTTAATTGCATGAAGGAAAGCCTTGACACAACAGTAAAAGTGTAAACCTTAGACCCATGTGACCAAGAGGTCAGAGCTACAAGTCATTGAAATCACCTCTTGGAAAAATGCAAGAAACCCAATGTGCTTCAACCCTTTCTCGGATCCCCGCAAAAAGCAGGAGCTTAGTGCACCTAGTTACCTTTTATTTCAAATTAAATGCTTCTAGCTAACTAGTGCATCTTTGCACTTAGGATCATACAATTCACCTATCAACTTCTTGTATTTCCATTCAAAACTCACGACTAAACAAGCACCGGAAGTCATGGTTACCATGAGATCAACTGCTTGTTTTCTATATACACTATCAAAGAATAAAAGGCTAGCATATTCCTTTTTATAGCTATAACAGACTTTCTGGACAAGAATCTTGTCACAAAAACAGGTTTTGAGGACTCTCTCAGGCTTCAACCCTGTTTCATGCACCTAAACTGCATGAGTAGGGAATGAGGTACAATTTATTCTCACAAAAGAGAATGCGTGCTTTTTGAATTAGCGTATCATGTTTACATAGTTCCAACCTATTCTAAAATAAGATTCGAAGAGCAGATTAGCCATAAGCAAACTATTAATTGTCTCTGCGAACCACTGGTTCAAGGCCTAGTTGAATTACGGCTTGCCTTATGCAACGCCATCAAACCTTTTCCGACCAGTCACCACCAAACCACAATTGATTTACAACAGCAAACAACGAGTAGGAGGTGGCTATATGAATGCTCCCTGTCCATGTCGCTTAATCAAGCATGTCTCAGTCTAATATTATAAAAACTGCAATCAGCTTGATGCCACATAAAAACAATGTTTCATTTGTTCTTATCTCTAGATTTCATAAACCCGATGTACGCAGGACATGCATAACTGTTTCCAGCTTATGGAAAAAATTACATGGTATTCCATTATCATTTAATAGATGATAACCAAGTTTTGTATCAAACTGATGTTATCAAAACTTCAAAAGTACCATAATCTCGTTTGGGTCGTTGACTACACGGCGGACATGGCATCCCAAGAGCAAGAATTGCGTCCACAAGCTTGACCTGATGATGTGGCTACGGCGTGGATTTGCTTGCAATCCCAGCCACAATCATCGAAAAAGCCAGAGCCAATTGCATCTTTCAATGCCAGATGATTCTTAGCATGCTGTGTCTTGGGACTGGAAAAGTTCGTCTGGTTCGAAGTGCCATCTTTGTCATCCAAGGGGGCTGGATCGCCTATCTCTTGCTTAACCTTGCATCCTTTAACATCATAGAAGAATCCAATTATACAAATTAATAAATAAAGGAAATTTTCATTTTTGAACTGCTCAAAAGAATAATATCCAGCAAATGTATAGGTTTTATATATTAAGTACAAATATACCTATAATATACACATTGTATACACAAAAATATTCATATAATATACTTATTGCATACACAAAATATACATATAATATACATAAATATACATATAATATAGATAATTAGTGTATAGGTTTTGTATATATTTGGCTAGTGACCATAGTTAATTTCGGCCGACGGGCCGTAAATGAAAAAGTCCAATAATAAACTTCCACTATGTAGATAATTAGGAGAAATCAGTAAATTAACCACTCTCACCTGACATTGTGGCTATTGATGGTAACTCATGTAATGAGGTTCCACTGATAGGGGCGTATTCACTAAATACTGATGCAGAGAAATGACTGAAAGGAGAGAATGGATCGCCATAAGTTTCCCATCCTTTGAGATCTGGACATGAATTATCCTTTGAATCTTTCATAGTTTGTGATTCATAAAGCACAGCTTCCAGTAGACCACTGTTCCTAGGTGACAGACTACCCGATTCACTGTGTCCAGCTGGAGGGGATTGAATCAGAATATCAACTGACTCTAGTGAAGGAAGCGGGGAAGCAGGTGGGCCCCAGTTTGCTGTCTGATTTTGGAGTGAAGGGAGCTCCAGCTTCGTAGCCCATGTGGGCTCTGAAGAAGAAGAGTTGCCATTTAAACAGGCATGGCTGCCCGGAATTACACTTGAGAATGATCGATGATCATCATATGTCAAATTATGATTATTATACGAAGAAAACCCCAAGGGTTGAGCAAGCAAAGAACTGCCATTCTGATATTGGAAGGAAGTTAGGAGAAGATCACCATTTGAACAGGAGAACACGGAATCTGATCCTCGTATACGCTTTGACGGATGCATTGTAGAAAGAAAAGACGTAGTACTATAGGGAACTCTATGTCCCTGGGCCAGAAAGCTAATTGGTGGTGGATAGAACAAGTGATTGAGTTCCAAATTTTTGAACTCCACAGCAGGAATCTCAAAGTTGTTAGAATTTTGTGCATCTGCAGACGAGAATGCACCCGATTCTTCATTTTGTTTGTTCTGACTTGCCAGGAAACAAATATCTGGAGGGTAAACTGGCAAGCCTGCACGCTGTCGTCTCTTTATTCTGGTGTTCCAGTAGTTCTTGATCTCGTTATCTGTGCGGCCAGGCAACTGAAAGGGTAGAAAACGGCATAAAAAAAAGTTAATAATGAGAAATTGAAGAAATCACACTCCTAATTACTTAATTAGTGATATCTCCAGCCTAATATTCTGCCTCTTTAACTGTTATATACTAATGTTGTTACTTTTACTTTGGTTATTTGGTTATCTTTACTATTTTGCTGTCAATACTTTTCTTTTCTTCAGTATTTTCATCATAGCTTTTTACTATTGTATTTTTCAAACCTGTTTCGAAAACGCTTTTATTGAGTTGAGGGTCTATCAGAAACAACCTATATACCTCACCCAAGGTAGGAGGGGGTCACACTGGGTATGTTGTTGGTCTAAATGTGGAAATGACAGGTTAATGTTTTAAAAAATTTGAACCTTTTCTATTAAATGTGCCTGCGTAGCATTTTTTTCCATACTAGACTATTGAAGTACCATAAGCCGGGGTAGAACCTAAATTAGAAGTTGGACAGCTAATCCTCGACCAAATAAGTGTTAGGCAGTTTCATACAAAGTCATGCAACTTTTTGTTTAATGAAAAGTACTAACCAAGAGTATTAGTTCTACCAAGCACAAAACACTATTCATTATCACACAAGATATACTGCACATATCACCCAAAGGCCAAAGCATAAGCATGTGTATCAAGATGATGGAAGAATGTAACTTGGACTACTATAAAAGACAACAGATAGTACAGAGAAAATCATGTGTATCAAGATGATGGTAGAAAAGGTGCTCTGACAATGTGGCGTTCGTCGTTTGTAACTTCATAGAAAGGTGCTCTGACAATGTGGCGTTCGTCGTTTGTAACTTCTTCTTTACCAGGCGAACACTTTTGTCTAATTTTCCTATTCACTTCCTATACTGGTCAAGGGACAATTACCAAGTGTATAACAAACATACATATAAATATGTTTAAGGCAGATGAGACTTGATGATGCAATAAGTCTCATTGAGCCAGAAACCTTTTACATCCTGGATTCTGGCAACTTTTTAAGACTCTCTAAATCCATGTCATATCTCTTCTGATCATGGCTTCATTAGGCGGATTTTAGACCCCCCTTAGTGTTGAAAATAGAGCAAAAGAAATGCAACAAACTATTTCAGAGAGCGAAAGCTCAACAGTTAATGACTAGTGTTATTTTAAAAAGAATAGTCTGATCGACCGAGATACGCTGGCAGGGCCAAACAATGTTCACATTATCAACCCGTAAAGCAATGCCCATCTCAGAACCCTTGTGTCCCGAAGTGGTAGTCCTACTATGCTTCTGGGAGTTAACAAAACAATCTTCATTGAGATTTTAAGTATGTTTTTTCATCATTTGAAAGAAGAAATTTGCATCTTGTAGTAATATTCTTACATTTCTAAATATTCAAGTCTCATTTTCAAAAGATAGATTAATTTGAGTCCACTTCAATTCAAAAAATGAGTCCTATTGACATAAATAAGTGAAACAGGACTATCAGTTAGGGATTTCGTTTCACCAGGATTCGAAGAAGAATATGTAGCTCTAGTTACATAGCAAATTAAATGGATGGCGAACTGTTAGGTGTTATCAATAAACAGTGGGTGATTGATGACACAACATAAAGTGTCAACAAGAGCTATGGATGACTTTAAGCGAGAGCTATGGGTAGAAAATAGGAAATGAGAGCTTTCTCCTATTCTGATTTCCAAGGGTAACTATAATTTCATATGATAACACAAAAGTTGACAACAAAGGAAAAGCAAAATATAAGATTTGGGATTGCATGATTACAAACAGGGGCGATACATATGGGGAAGAAAAGCTAAATCTGATTCAAAAAGATTGAACAGATCAAGGTTCCCTGACACAGCTGAACATTTGAAGGTTAGCAGAAACTCATAATTAGACGACGAACTGATCAAAATAACACGAATTACTTATTCAGACAAGGACCAAACGGTGTGGAATCCGGTTCTTCAGAGGGTTGAGAAGAGATTAGCAGGGTGGCAGAAAAGATATTTGTCCAAAGGCGGAAGGAAGTGCTTATAAAGAGCACCTTATCGAGTATTCCTACTTATTTCTTGTCTTTGTTTCAGGCTCCAGTTTCAGTCACAGGAAAGTTGGAGAAGATCCAAAGAGATTTTCTTCGGGACGCAGCGGATGGGGCAAGGAAGTTTCACTCTGTGCGGTGGGAGACTGTCACATCTCCTAAAAAATGGAGAGGACTTGGTATTAAAGGACTTAAAAGTGTTTAATAAAGCCTTGCTTGGCAAATGGCTGTGGAGATTTGGGATGGAGATAAATGTTTTTTGGAGAGGGGTGATAATTGATAAACATGGGGCTATGGAAGAGGATTGGAGATCTAGAGATGCGACTATGCCTTTTGGGTGTGGTTTGTGGAGGAACATCATGAAGGGATGGGATGATTTCAAAGTAAACATCTCATTCAAGGTTGGAGACGGGAGGAGAGTTAAATTTTGGGGTCATAGGTGGTGTGGAGATAATTTATTGAAAAATGAGTTTTCGAGCCTACATAGAATATCTTGCCAAAGAATACAACAAGTGAGAGGAACACAGGGTGGAGATACTTTTTGGGACTTGAGATTTAGGAGGGACTTGCATGATTGGGAGGTGACCAAGTTTCAAAGATTGTTGGCTCTACTCCATAAGCAAGTTACTTCGGTGGATGATCCCGATGAATTGTGGTGGGCTTTGGGGAAGAATGGTTTGTTCTCAGTCAAGTCTTTTTATGAGAAACTTTTGATTGGGGAAGATGAACTTTTTCCTTCTAACGCAGTTTGGGTTCCAAAGGTGCCAAGGAAGGTGTGTTTTTTCACTTTGCTAGCTACTAGAGGGGTGATCCTGACGCAGAAAATTTTAGAAAGCGGAAAGTTGGGATACGGCGAGGACGTGAATCATCTTCTTCTTCATTGTGGTCTTACTATGAGGCTATGGTGGGATATGTTCAGGTGGTTTGACAAACGTTGGGTAATGCCAAGAACTGTGAAAGAGTTGATGTTCAGTTGGAAGAGCGGGAGAAGGAGGAGAAGGCGTAGGGCATGGAACGTAGTTCCACTAGCTTTAATGTGGGTGGTGTGGGGAGAGAGAAACAGGAGAGCTTTTGAGGGGGTGGAGTCGAAATTTTCACAATTTAGGAGTGGCCTTCGATCCCTTATTTTTTTTTTTTTGGGTGCACCCATAGAGCTCCCAATTGTATAGAAGATTGGGTGGAGTTTGTAGAGAATTACTTCTTTTGGTAGATTTCTTTACCTTTTGGTATATATCCCTTGTATACGGCCAGATTTTTGGCCATGTTTATGAATGAAAATATGTTTACCTGATTAAAATAAAATAAAATTAAGTACTACTCCATCCGTACCATTTTATCTACGTTGTTTGACCGGGCGCAGAGTTTAAGCAAGAAAGACATACTTTTGAAACTTGAGGAGTTGAGGCATAAAACAAGCCATAGACATTTCTATAGTAATAAATCATTTCATTAGGGTAAAATAGAAAGTTTAAAGTTAAATCATTTCTAACTATAGAAACGTGTCATTCTTTTTGGGATAGACTAAAAAGGAAAGTATACCAAATAAACTGGGATAGAGTAATAAAAACAGTACTTATCAAGGACTACTAGACATAGACCTCGAATTTATCCGGGGTAGGACATCCTACACTTAAAAAGGAATTAATATGAAATAAAAACATAAATGAAGGATGCCAGTTAAAGACATTTTGTTTGCAGAATTTACAAATTAAACAAAAAGATACTACATATGATTTTCCCCTTTTTTTTGTTCAAGAAACTGACACAAAGGTCAAAATACTAGAATCCTATACGTTTTGAAATTCGTAAGTATAAAACGATGAATGTTTTTTTAACAAAACAAAATCTTGAACTGTCAGTTTAACTAATTCTTCATGATTGTTCAATAAAATTACGGAAGCAGACGACACTATGCCTTATGATTATCTAAGCAAAGATACGGAACAAAATAAGACACTTTCAAATAGTTGGAGTAACCACAAGTGACTGAAAAAGATTGAGAGATAATACGAACCTCAGCAGCCATTCGTGCCCATTTGTTTCCAATCTTAGCATGCAGTTCAATTATCCGTCGCTCTTCCTCTGGAGTAAATGCACCTTTCTTTAAATCCGGTCTTAGGTGATTTGCCCACCGCAAACGACAACTTTTACCACAGCGAGCAAGTCCTGAATGCTTCTGAACAGCATTCCAATTCCCCTCACCATGTGTCATGACGTAATCCACTAAAATCGCATCTTCCGCAGAAGTCCAGGGACCTTTTTTAAGTGCTACACTTTCTTCATCTGGCGAATCCATGTCAACTTTGGATGTCATCATATAATCGGTTTCACTTGTGATGCTCATATCCTAAAATGTTTAATAAATAAAAAATGGGACAATTACATTTTTGGACCTCTCAAAAGAATAATAGCCAGCAATTGTAAAGGTTTTGTATATAAGTATAAATATACATATAATATACATAATCAGTGTATAGGTTTTGTATATTTTGGCTAGCGCCCATAACTAATTTTGGCCGACGGGCCAAAATGATAAAAGCTCTAAAAAAATAGCATGTAATTGCCAATAGAAGGAGACGTGAAGAAAAAAAAAAAGGAGACGTGAAATTGTTTGCTATAAAGTCAAGGGAGAAACACAGGCGTTATGTCCCAAAGGAGTGACCTCATTCACGACAAAGCCAGTCGAGCTTAATATTACAAATAGGTGATATTAAAGAAACTGCCCCTTTTTTTTTGGGTGGGGGGGGGGGGGGGGGGGGGGGATAAGTAAAAGGATTTTATTCAAATAACAGCACCACAACGGCACTGAAATTACAGAATAGGACGGATATATATAAGCCACGAAAGAAAGCAAATTGATATAGATTCTCACAAAATAACATAAAAGGTAAAAAGATAAATGATGAAAAAGGATAACCCGATACATAATTCAGGACATCAAACTGCTAAAAACTCATCGGACTTTGGGATAAAATGAATGAAACAGGAAGGAAAAGAGCTCATATACAAGTCCACAAAGAAATCCACTGAGCTCAATCCTAGGTATATATAATAACTTAATTCTTTGACCAAAGCAAATAAAAATATACATCATAGCTTTCGAAGAAAACAAAGACGCCGCTAGCTTGTGAAAACAAATAAGGCATAATACATAAACAGGCCCTCAAACTTGGCCTCAACTGGAAAGTATGCCCTCCAACTTTGGGTGTGCACAAGTAGGCACCTCAACTTTTACACCAGAGTAGGGAGAAAGGGAAAGGGGAAGCTACTGATGGGGCTTGAACCCTCCACCTCCACTGTGGAATGCAGGGAGCTCACCAAGTGAGCTAGCCCTCAACCCCGTTAAAATACTTACTTACACGTGGTGCTTCTACCAAACCAATAAATGCATGGCTCAAAAATGAATGTGAAAGGGATTCAAAATTAATATGAAAGGAACTCCTAGTTTACAATTTACTTGACTTCACTAACTCCAATAAGAACCCATTCACACCTAACAACACCCCCCCCCCCCCCCCCCCCCCCCAAAAAAAAACAAAAAAAACAAAAGGTCACTTCTATGAAAATTTCACAATCAACAATCAAGAGACCCAATTCAATCTTTCTAGTGTAAACTGCTTAGACAAATTAAGAAAATACCCCAATAGGAGTATGCTGAGCAATTAACAGGCCTAATAAAATCACAAAAAACAGCAAACAAAACAAGCTAAAAAAAAATCACAAAAACCAGCAAACATAACAAGCTAAGAAAAAATCATAAAAACTAGCAAACATAACAAGCTTAGAAAAATCATAAAAACCAGGTAACATAACAAGCTCAAAAAAATCATAAAAACCAGGAAACATAACAAGCTCAAAAAAATCATAAAAAACAGGAAACAGAACAAGCTCAATAAAATCATAAAAACCAGGTAACATAACAAGCTAAAAAAAAATCATAAAAACCAAGAAACATAACAAGCTAAAAGAAATCATAAAAAACAAGAAACATAACAAGCTAAAAGAAATCATAAAAACCAAGAAACATAACAAGCTCAAAAAAATCATAAAAGCCAGGAAACATAACAAGCTCAAGGAAATCATAAAATCCAGGAAACAATACAAGCTAAAAAAAAAAATCATAAAAACCAGGAAACACAACAAGCTCAAAGAAATCATAAAAACCAAGAAACACAACAAGCTCAAAGAAATCATAAAAACCAAGAAACATAACAAGCTCAAAAAAATCATAAAAAACAGGAAACAAAACAAGCTCAATAAAATCATAAAAACCAGGTAACATAACAAGCTAAAAACAAAATCATAAAAACCAAGAAACATAACAAGCTAAAAGAAATCATAAAAAACAAGAAACATAACAAGCTAAAAGAAATCATAAAAAACAAGAAACATAACAAGCTAAAAGAAATCATAAAAACCAAGAAACATAACAAGCTCAAAAAAATCATAAAAACCAGGAAACATAACAAGCTCAAGGAAATCATAAAATCCAGGAAACAATACAAGCTAAAAAAAAAAAATCATAAAAACCAGGAAACACAACAAGCTCAAAGAAATCATAAAAACCAAGAAACACAACAAGCTCAAAGAAATCATAAAAACCAAGAAACATAACAAGCTCAAAAAAATCATAAAACACAGGAAACAGAACAAGCTCAATAAAATCATAAAAACCAGGTAACATAACAAGCTCAAGGAAATCATAAAATCCAGGAAACATAACAAGCTCAAAAAAATCATAAAAACCAGGAAACATAACAAGCTCAAGGAAATCATAAAATCCAGGAAACAATACAAGCTAAAAAAAAAAATCATAAAAACCAGGAAACACAACAAGCTCAAAGAAATCATAAAAACCAAGAAACACAACAAGCTCAAAGAAATCATAAAAACCAAGAAACATAACAAGCTCAAAAAAATCATAAAAAACAGGAAACAGAACAAGCTCAATAAAATCATAAAAACCAAGTAACATAACAAGCTAAAAAAAAAATCATAAAAACCAAGAAACATAACAAGCTAAAAGAAATCATAAAAAAC
This sequence comes from Lycium barbarum, assembly GCF_019175385.1. Classification (NCBI taxonomy): domain Eukaryota; kingdom Viridiplantae; phylum Streptophyta; class Magnoliopsida; order Solanales; family Solanaceae; genus Lycium; species Lycium barbarum. The sequence continues at coordinate 17,987,508 of NC_083338.1, forward strand.
AAGAAACATAACAAGATAAAAGAAATCATAAAAACCAAGAAACATAACAAGCTCAAAAAAATCATAAAAACCAGGAAACATAACAAGCTCAAGGAAATCATAAAATCCAGGAAACAATACAAGCTAAAAAAAAAAAATCATAAAAACCAGGAAACACAACAAGCTCAAAGAAATCATAAAAACCAAGAAACACAACAAGCTCAAAGAAATCATAAAAACCAAGAAACACAACAAGCTCAAAGAAATCATAAAAACCAAGAAACATAACAAGCTCAAAAAAATCATAAAAAACAGGAAACAGAACAAGCTCAATAAAATCATAAAAACCAGGTAACATAACAAGCTCAAGGAAATCATAAAATCCAGGAAACATAACAAGCTCAAAAAAATCATAAAAACCAGGAAACATAACAAGCTCAAGGAAATCATAAAATCCAGGAAACAATACAAGCTAAAAAAAAAAATCATAAAAACCAGGAAACACAACAAGCTCAAAGAAAAAACCCTCAGGGGTTGGCCTGGTGGTAATTGGCTTGAGCCTTGGGGTGCTCCCTTTCAAGGTCTCAAGTTCGAAACCCACTGGGTGCAAACAATTTCTGAGGGCCATCGGACTGGGGTAAAACCCTGAATTACCCGTGGTGCACTTGCGGGAAACTCCTTGCCGAGGGCCTGTGCACCCCCGGGATTAGTCGGGGCTCAAAGAGACCCGGACACCCGGTGCTTAATCAAAAAAAACAAGCTCAAAGAAATCATAAAAACCAAGAAACACAACAAGCTCAAAGAAATCATAAAAACCAAGAAACATAACAAGCTCAAAAAAATCATAAAAAACAGGAAACAGAACAAGCTCAATAAAATCATAAAAACCAGGTAACATAACAAGCTCAAGGAAATCATAAAATCCAGGAAACATAACAAGCTCAAAAAAATCATAAAAACCAGGAAACATAACAAGCTCAAGGAAATCATAAAATCCAGGAAACAATACAAGCTAAAAAAAAAAATCATAAAAACCAGGAAACACAACAAGCTCAAAGAAATCATAAAAACCAAGAAACACAACAAGCTCAAAGAAATCATAAAAACCAAGAAACATAACAAGCTCAAAAAAATCATAAAAAACAGGAAACAGAACAAGCTCAATAAAATCATAAAAACCAAGTAACATAACAAGCTAAAAAAAAAATCATAAAAACCAAGAAACATAACAAGCTAAAAGAAATCATAAAAAACAAGAAACATAACAAGATAAAAGAAATCATAAAAACCAAGAAACATAACAAGCTCAAAAAAATCATAAAAACCAGGAAACATAACAAGCTCAAGGAAATCATAAAATCCAGGAAACAATACAAGCTAAAAAAAAAAATCATAAAAACCAGGAAACACAACAAGCTCAAAGAAATCATAAAAACCAAGAAACACAACAAGCTCAAAGAAATCATAAAAACCAAGAAACACAACAAGCTCAAAGAAATCATAAAAACCAAGAAACATAACAAGCTCAAAAAAATCATAAAAAACAGGAAACAGAACAAGCTCAATAAAATCATAAAAACCAGGTAACATAACAAGCTCAAGGAAATCATAAAATCCAGGAAACATAACAAGCTCAAAAAAATCATAAAAACCAGGAAACATAACAAGCTCAAGGAAATCATAAAATCCAGGAAACAATACAAGCTAAAAAAAAAAATCATAAAAACCAGGAAACACAACAAGCTCAAAGAAAAAACCCTCAGGGGTTGGCCTGGTGGTAATTGGCTTGAGCCTTGGGGTGCTCCCTTTCAAGGTCTCAAGTTCGAAACCCACTGGGTGCAAACAATTTCTGAGGGCCATCGGACTGGGGTAAAACCCTGAATTACCCGTGGTGCACTTGCGGGAAACTCCTTGCCGAGGGCCTGTGCACCCCCGGGATTAGTCGGGGCTCAAAGAGACCCGGACACCCGGTGCTTAATCAAAAAAAACAAGCTCAAAGAAATCATAAAAACCAAGAAACACAACAAGCTCAAAGAAATCATAAAAACCAAGAAACATAACAAGCTCAAAAAAATCATAAAAAACAGGAAACAGAACAAGCTCAATAAAATCATAAAAACCAGGTAACATAACAAGCTCAAGGAAATCATAAAATCCAGGAAACATAACAAGCTCAAAAAAATCATAAAAACCAGGAAACATAACAAGCTCAAGGAAATCATAAAATCCAGGAAACAATACAAGCTAAAAAAAAAAATCATAAAAACCAGGAAACACAACAAGCTCAAAGAAATCATAAAAACCAAGAAACATAACAAGCTCAAAAAAATCATAAAAAACAGGAAACAGAACAAGCTCAATAAAATCATAAAAACCAGGTAACATAACAAGCTAAAAAAAATCATAAAAACCAAGAAACATAACAAGCTAAAAGAAATCATAAAAAACAAGAAACATAACAAGCTAAAAGAAATCATAAAAACCAGGAAACACAACAAGCTCAAAGAAATCATAAAATCCAGGAAACAATACAAGCTAAAAAAAATCATAAAAACCAGCAAACATAACAAGCTAAAAAAAAAATCATAAAACCAGGACACACAACAAGCTCAAAGAAATCATAAAAACCAAGAAACATAACAAGCTCAAAGAAATCATAAAAACCAAGAAACATAACAAGCTCAAAGAAATAACAAAAACCAAGAAACACAACAAGCTCAAAAAAAAAAAAAAATCAGAACACAATTAGCATTTTAATCATACCTGAATAAAGAAAGCTGGTGAAGCAACCCACAGAGACTTGGAGCTAGTGACAACTAATCAGTTCCCTCAAAAAAAAAATCAGATAAATAAGTGAAGAACCAACAGATTTCAATTGAATTCAACACAGAAAAAACTGAAAGTAAGCTTAAAACTCAATATACAAAAAAAACCCCAGAAAAGAAGTAACATAAATTAACAAGAAAACCTTTAAAAATGATGTCAAAACCCAAAATATTGATTATAAAAAATCAAGACTAGGACTTTAATTAAGGCCCATAAAACAAAACTTGAAGATAGAAATGGGAATGCAAAAATCTTAAAGAATTAGTAAAAAAGGAAGAATCTTTTAGAAACCCAAATTGTGTTTTGTGAAGAAAGAAATAAAGATCCACTTATTATTGAAAGAGTTTTGACAAAAAAGAAACACAGTGAAAGATAGCTTAGGTGTCAGCAGCTTAAGGAATTTTAAAAAAAGAAGACAAAAGGGAAAAATAAAGAGAGGTTTACATGGCAACAAGAAGAGAGAGAAGATAGAGGAGAAAGCTTAGGGATAAATAACACCCACATCATTAAATTAAGGGAAAAGTGATCATTTGCTTGTTTAATTGGTCTTTCATTTTTTCTTTTTTTGGGTAAAAATTTGCATTGGTATTTATACCAAACAATTCAAGTTAGGGTAAAGTCTGCATATGCTCTATCCTCTTCAGACCTTATTTGGTTGGATTTTACTGGTATGTTGTGATTGTTGTTGTAATTCAAGTTACTATGGTTAGGTGAATTAATCAAGTAAAAGTATATATTAATTAATTATAATCAAGTGGAAAAAAGGCAGTCTGATGCACAAAGCATCCCTCGTTAGCAGGGTCCGGCGAAGGACCGTGGTAAGGGATGTGGCGTAGACAATCAATGATAGTTATATAAATTCAAGACTTAACACATACTTAACCCCTTAAACTTGATAGGATATTTTATTTAGACACTTGAATGAAGTCTTGTTCTAATTGAACACCTCACTCCTAACAAAGTGTTCCAAATAGACACTTTCCATTCAAGTTTTTTTTTTTTTTTTTTGTTATGTGTCATTCGTCTATTAGGTAGTTAGGTTAACTACATAAAATATGTCATATACACATTCACCTCAATTTTCTGGGGTTGTACAGTTTATTGAGATGAATGCGTATATGACATATTTTATATAGTTAACCTTACTACCTAATAGACGAATGAAAACACACACGGAAAAAAAAATTGAACCGAAAGTGTTTAATTGAAACGCTTTATTAGGAGTTGAGGTGTTCAATTGGATAAGACTTTATTCTAGTGTCTATGTAACATCCCGTCAATTCGATTAGGTGTGGAGGTGTTAAATGAGTATTAATGTGACATTTTAGACATGTGAAGTACTATTGAGAGGAGTATGAATGGAAATAGCTGTTTTGGAATCAAGACGGATAGTGAGGTGCTTAAGATTCGATAGAATCGGCTAAGTTTTCGATACGTCTGTCTTCCAGCCAGATTTTCTTGAAAATCCGTTGTAATTTGAGAAAACTTAAAACATGAAAGTTGTAGATCTTTGAAATACCTTTCCAAAGATCTATTGTGGAGCCAAAATGAAGCTTTGTGTCGGGAGTTATGGTCATTTTACCGAACACTGTGCAGAAGCAGACTCGAGCCGCGCGAGAAGGCCAAGCGCCCCGCTTGGGGAGCGTGCGATGGGCCCGCATCGCGGGCTCAGCACAAAAATACCCTGTCTGAACTTTTGACCTGCCAGGGGTTGCGCGGTGGCCTAGCATAGCGAATGGGTCGGGTTTCGGGTCAAAACTTCATATTTTCGCGTTTTTCTTATATTTAAGCTTGAGGTTTTTTTTCCTAACACCCCTAATCACGAAAAATCATCTTAAGGCAAGAGAGAACAAGTATCAAGCCTCAAGAACCCTCCAAGGTAAGTTCTATAATGATTCTAAGTTGAATTCAAGTCCCTAATACCCTTCCAACTTGATTAAACCCTTCAGATCATTAGATATTCGATTGAGACATCATTGTTGAGCAAAGAAACCCTAAAACTCTAATTTAAGAGGATTTAACATCAAAAAATTAATGCTTCTACTCTCTAATCATCTGTAGTTGTTAATTAATGAGTTCTTGAGAGATTAGTAAATGAGTTTGATAAAGAGAATTATATGAACTATAGTAAGGTTTTGGATTGTTGACTTAGAATTGTTGTAATCATACGGGTGTGAATGTTGACACCTAATTTTGTCCCGCCTCTCCTCCGAAATACTTATTTTTAGCAAATTAAAAAATATATTTATATTTTACTATAATTATTAGCCTCTTATCAATACCGGTGTTTCATTATTCTATTACAGTTACTAGCTATTATTATTATTATTATTATTATTATTTGTTATTATTATTATTATTATTATTATTATTATTATTATTATTATTATTATTCACAATTTTTTATCATTTCGGCATTTTTACCAGCTCACGCACACGCATCACATTTATCTTCGCGTAATTTAATAATAGCATTTACTTACTGTTGAATTTCAAATATATTATTGCCTGGCTATTACGACGTCATTTTATTTTCATCTAAATATTAATAAACACATACTTCATATTAGAGGGGTATTTTAGCACACTCAGTATATGATTAATTTAAAATGGGTCTCTTATTTAAATTTAGAAGTCAAACTATTTCTTCCATACAACCCAATATTTTAAAACAACCAGCCCATACTTTAATAACCAGCCCACATTTTAGCCAATTCAGCCCACTCCATTACCCGACCCGATCCGGCCCAATTCCCATTTAACAAGGGAAACCTTATCCCCACCATCCGCCGCCTCCCTCCATTTCTCTCCCTTCTCTCTCTCTCTCTCTACCCCACTCTCCCCGCTCCCTTCTCTTCTTCATCATCATCTCCCTCGTCCCCACCACGCCGCTCCCCTCCCCGCGCCTCTTCATCATCATTACCACCCCACCACCGCACTTCCCCCTGCTCCTCTCTCCTTTTTCTTCAACTCAAAAGAGTCAAAACCCTATAAATGGTGGCGATTTAAAATCGTTTAGGGGAGGTTTTTGAAAACCCCCCAAAAATTTCCTTGCAAAAGGACCAGATCTGGAACCCGAAATCCCTAAAAAAAAAAAAGCTTTCCAATGATAAAAAAAAAGATTCCCTGAAAATTATAAGTTCTTGAGTTGCCAAGATCCCTGAAAGAGTAGAGTCTTTTATTAGCCGCCTTAATTTTCTCTAAAAAGTTGATATTTTGCAATTTCAATATTTCTGGTTTTCTCATTCGAAAATATTAAACCATTCCTTTTTATCTATTTGGGTTGTTATTTGGAATTCGAGGTATATCGGAGGCTCGAATCCCACTTCGCTGCACCCGAAGCAGGTGATTCTCCTTTCCCTTTCGCGTTTTTTTTTTTTTTTTTTTGTGTTTTATTTTAGGCTTGTTTGTTCTGTGTTGGTTCATTCTCTGCCTCTATGGATTTGTGCATTCAGTGTCTGTGTATGTGTTAGGACAGTCCGGTTTTGTGTATGAATCGTATTCATGTTCAGTTCGATTTAGTTAAAAGGAATAGAGTTATGGGAAATAATTCATCTAGTTATTAAACGTGCTAATCAGGTCGGCAAATCTCTCTTCGTTATCTGTTCAATAGTAGTTTAAATACTTGCATGTTTGTTTATGTGATGATATGTTTCCTTTGTTCGATAGTTAGCCGTTAAGTTGGCCTGGTATTTGTTAAAGTTAATGAATGATTGTACCAGCGGCTGCTTAGAGTTGGCTTGTATACGCTCATACATGTTTAGTGTATAAATTTAGTTGGTTAGTTTAGCCTTAATGTATGTTAATATATGCTTATTTGAATATCAGATTTTAAAGGACTGTTTGGTTTCTCTCTTTAAAAAATAGTTGTTGTTGGCTTCCTTGTGTTTCATATTTTGAATGTAGGGTGGAGAATTAAGCATGTCTCCTGTTGATTTTGATGCTTCAAAGTTCTATGTCACCGTTCTTGTTGATTCGATTGTTAGTCTAGATTTCAGTTTAGCTTCGAGATATGAATTCCTGTCTGGTAATTTCATTATTTAGAATTAAGTTCAGTTCTTTCTTATGTCGTAGTTTTTCGAAATCATGTCCTCGTGTGCCCATTTTTTGGTCGGCTATGTCGGAGTATATTCTCGATATGGATAAATTTAAATTATGTGAAGAATGCATTTCCTCTTATCGGTGACTCTAAATCTTCGCATACGCTTGAAACTGTGCCATTAGGACTTGTGATTATTGTTACTGAATCATTATGTGGAATAATCTGTTTCTTTCATATAGTCTTGTTGTATGTAAAATGTTATATCCCGTATTTTTGAACCTCGGAGTATCTGCTGGGGTGGGGCCCACACATCGAGATATTTTTTTGGAACATCTGAAAAGTCATATGAATCACATATGTAAAGTTAAACACAACTCATGAAGTACCCTTGGGCCAAATCAAAGTGGAAGCCCTCCAAACGAATATTTTTAAGAAAACGTTTTCGAGTGACCTGACTTTGAGGGGCAAAAACGGTATTATAAGTTTGGAATTTGGAAACATACCAAGAAATAGAAGTTGTAGATAATTGAATTAGCTTTCCATCCATATGTCGTGGGTTCCCAGGTGACGTCGGTACAAGGAGATATGAACGTTTTAAGGTCGAAAGGTCGGTGGGCTAGGCCCAACTCGGGACCAATCGAGTTGGCCCAAAAAAATGAAAAGAAAAAAAAAATTGGCCCAACTTGGAGAGGGGTGGCCGGCCATGCCATGGCCCAAGCCCATGATTTTAATTAATTTCCATGTGCTAAAGGATAAAAGGGGCAATTATTCATTAAATCCCCTAGAACTTTCAAGAGAAAGAAAAGAAGAAAAACAAGAGCAACAACATAAGAGCCATTTCGGGTTTGGCCATAGAAAAATCATCCCTCAAAATCTTGCCTCTAAAATTATTTTCTTGTTGAATTCCTACTAATTCAAGGTCCCTCTACAACTTGGTGTAGTTGTTTTGGAAGATTGAGCATTAGTTTCATCAATCTCACACTTTGGACAAGTGAAGAAGATTGGAGAAAAAGGTAAGAATTCATACCTTTTTATTATGTTATGAAGGTTTGTTTGTGTTGTAGTATATGGAAATGAGTAGAAACTATGGAAATATGGAAGTTTACAAAGTGAATATATATATATATATATAGCCGTGAATGTATATATGTTGTATACATATGGTGAGTTGTATTCTAGTTGTGGTTAGGGTGAAAATTATATTGGGAATGAAAGTTGAATGAATTTTGGTTGAAGTTGGAATGTAGAAGATTATGTCACCTTAGAATGATTTTGTGATATTATGGAAATGAAGTTGTTAAGATGTGAATTATGATTATGGTTGATGAAATTGGAAGATGAAAATATGTTATAGATATGTAGGTTGAATATTAGAAGTTTTGGATGAATTATGACTTTGGTGGAAAGTTTGTATATTTTGTATATCTTGTGAATATTTTGTGGAAATGATATGAAATGCTTCCGAATTGTGTTGTAATGATCTTGATTAGTAATGAATATGAAAATGTCGATATTGATTTGAAAATACGAAGTTGGAATGAAGGTTACGACATGATGTTGGAAAGATGAATAATTATGTTATATTGTGTTTTGTAGTGATTATTGTTGTTATTGGTGTTGTTGTTGGGTCGTTGTTGATTGTTTTGGCCGAGTTGAATTCTCGGGGGCGCTATATGTATAGGGGAGATGCTGCCCAAATTTTTGTAGAAAATGTTGACTTAAGATTTAGGTCTTAAGTCTTATGGCTAACAATTGGTAAACGTGACCATTTGTAGATTTCGGGCGAAACGGGAATTGAATTCGGAAAGGCGTAAAGACCATATAAGGTATGTAAAGCTATCCCGATTCTTCTTTTGGCATGTCCTAGGTGTACTAGGATCGGATTTGAGTCTCGGAATATATTCTGTCCATCGGAATCCGCGTTTGAAATTATCACTTTTTCATTCAATAGAATTGAACCCTTTAGGAATGCTTTGTTGGAAGAATTAGGCAAACTTTCACAAATTGTTTAGAATGTTATGAAATGTCCCTAGTACCTCTATAGGTGACCCCATAAGCTTAAAATATGTAATTTGAGCCCACCGCTTCGGTTGTCCCGAGGTGGGCCCACTATTTCCGATTTTACCCTTTTGTGTTTATGACTTGTCTTTGAGCGGCTTTAAAGGAAAGGTTTTAACTTCTAAATAAAAGTCATTTTTAATACTCCATTACGTCTTATAAATCGTTTTGGATCTTGGAAACGATCTCGGAAAGATTATGCCTCCGTAACCCATTATGACATCCGAAATTCACTTACTATGATTCCGTCCGATTTCATTGCTTTGATTTGTCATTCGGTATGCCTCATTGAGTCTCTGGAAATATATATGGTATTTTATTGCATTTAGTCTCTCACTACTCCATTCGTGGATGCCTCAATGTTTCCCACACTGAGCCCGGGCCAGGATATGTTCTCAAGCGATTTCCACTGCATTGTTCGCCGTGCCTCGATGTGAGGGGGCAGGTATACATGTACATGGGTTGTGGAGTATGCTGTGTCATGTACACTATTTTGATATGATATGATCTGATATGGCCATCGGATATGTTATGCTATGTTATGGGGTTATCCCCTATTCTGATTCTTATGTGTTGTGGCACCAGCGTCGGGGGGGTGACCACGTTCTGTCTACCGAGTCCCTTGGCGGGGGCCGGATATGATATGGCATATGTCTCTGTACACACTTCATATGTTTTGAAAATATGCATTTGATATTCTGGATTTTGCATTCTTTTTCTGTTCATTCTGTTTCCGGGTATGATCTTGTTTCTGTACCTCAGGCTTTACATATTCAGTACATATTCCGTACTGACCCCCTTTCTTCGGGGGCTGCGTTTTCATGCCACGCAGGTACAGACGACAGGTTTGCTGATCCGCCCGCATAGGACTTTATTCTGCTATTTTGAGGCGTTCTTTTGTCCGGAGCCTATCTTTGGGTACAGTCTTCTGCCATTGTATATATGTATGCCATTCAGGGGTACGACGGGGCCCTGTCCCGTCTTATGATTCTGTTTTGTTCTGTAGAGGTCTGTAGACATGCATGTGGGTTCTGTATATGTTTCTGGGATTGTTATGATCTGTGATGGCCTTATCGGCTTCCATGTGCTATATCTGTGCATATGCGATATCTAGTAACGCCAAATTCACTCTTATATTGATATATTCTGCTAATATGCTAGTTTGGGGTTATTGGGTACGTATGGGTGTCCAGCACGGACACTAGTCACGGCCTACGGGGTTGGGTCGTGACATAAAATATATGATGTGTAAGTTAGCATCACACCGTTGGGATTTATACTTCGCTGAATGTTATGCTAGAATATTGTTTTAGAATTCTTGCTTTCGTGGTAAAAAGGTATTTTTCTTTCCACTGTTAATAAAAAGGGTATTTTCTTTCCAGATATAAAAGGGGTCACTTTCTTTTGATGTCGTATTACTTTACTGAGATGCTAATCGCCTCTTGTCGCTGCACATTTAGTTAGATGTCAAGATGAACGAGTCTTGCTTAGGTTACAACAGCACCATCCTCGGCAGATTCGTTTTAAATTTTTTACTTGAAGTTATAAAATCAGAATCTGTTTGTTTAGTGTGTTACATCCAAGGTTCTAGGCCAAAGTTATTGTTGTACTCCATACGCCGCAAATTCGAACTTGTGTTTGTACAATTGGGAAAGTAGAAACCATGACATTAAATTTATTGTTCTATTTTTGCTAATGTGTTATCTATGGAGTGCTGCCTTAAATCTTATATAATTTAGTGTCCATAATTAGTTGCTATGAAGGAAAAGCCATTATATACCGCCAATCTGCCCGGTTTAGATTCGGTATGTGTTTTTGTGTTGTTGACGATAAATATGAGCATTAAGTTGCTGTGTTTACCACGATTTTTCTTATGTTCGCTTACGGGCCTAGGAAGTTGAAATCTGGTTATAATTTGGCCTCAAATTTGGGTAAAATGTGACAAATTTCTAATTAACCGAATCAGTGGTTGTTTTATGTGGCATGCTAAGCCTTTCTTTCTCTTGTATTACCCTGCCAAAAGCATGTTGTATGTTCTGCATTTGTTTAAAATTTTTATATACTTTCATACGTGTCATGTTTAATTATGTATGAATGTGTATACGTGAGGTATACTTCAAATATACATAGAATATACACACCCCGCTGAGTTGTTTTGAGTCTATATTTTTACATGTTTAACCTTATTCATCGAATTAGATACTAATCCTTTTCTTCTCATTTTTTGCATGACCATCGCATACGAGTCCGAGGGACTTGTCTCCTTTTCCGCATTCGGTGTTGGGTCAAGGCCCAACATTACCTCCTCTCGGGTCAATCTACACCTACAGCAGATTAAAAATATTCTGGGCTAAGCCCAACAGCAGCAACGGATCCACAACAACATATAAAAGAAATTTGCTGGGCCGAAGCCCAACAGTAAACAGTTTCCAGCAGTCCCAAAACGGGCTGGACCCATTTGACATTATCTGCTCCTTTATTTTATTTTCTGCATTTAATTCATATTATGAACCTGACTCTTTGTTTGTTTTGTTTGTTAACTTAGATGAACCTTAATGAGTTAATAGATTTAGTTTAGTAATGGGTAGTTAGTTTAAAGAAGACTAATAATTAATCCCATAAGTTTCATTTTCTTCTTTTCACATTAAAGTTATTTATAGAATCTATAATATTTACTTCTAGAATAATTGATAGTATAAATTAATATTGTTTTTGAGTTAAAGGAATCATATTTTATTTCTTGTTATCTTAATTTCAAAACACCACTAATACGCAAATATAAATTCAAGCATATTTTATAAATAACCCTTCAAGTTCGAATCAATCACGCATATTTTTAGCTAAGCATAGTTATCATAGTTAATAAGAAATGATAAAGAAAACTCACTTCCTTTTGAATCCTATTTATAAGCTTAGATTTTTCTACATTGCTATAATCAAATAATATAATTTATTCAAAGTTCAAAATTGCCAAATCTCTTCTCAACAGCTATTATTTATGGGCAAATTATCATATTTTATACAAATCTTATGTTAAACAGCATTTTATTTAAAAGTTTAGCCACATTTATAAGTCTTCTTTAAATGACATTTTTTATCTTAACAATGCTTGTAAGTTTTATTTCATGCAAACTATCACATTTCCTATAAATCTTATTAAATAGTATCTTTCATTTAAGGCTTTATCAATATTTTCAAGTCTCATTTAATATTTAGAATCTTCTTTTACGCAAATTATTATGTTTTCTACAAGTATTATTTTAAACAACACTATTATACTTTCGTCTAAAACCTTAACAACATTCATAAGTCGTGTTTTCAAAATGGCATTTAAAGTCTCTTTTATATAAATTATTGTATTTTATGTAAATCTTATTTTAACTAACATTATTTTCTTTTAAAACTTTAGCAATATTTTTAAGTCATTTTCTAAAATTTAAGCATTGTATTTAGCCTTAATTAATTAACCTAAGTTTGGCCGGATAACCGTAGTTAACGGATTCTATAGGATGCCTAACCCCTTCCCTTTAGGATAATATAGAGCTCTTACCTGGAATCACATTGGTTAAGCAGACTATTAACGGAGATTTAGTTTTAACTTTACCTTAGTTAACATCTAGGTGTCCTAATTCACCGTTAAATTAATTAGGTGGCGACTCCTTAAAACAAACAAAATAGGAATCACCAAAATGTTGTACTCCTAATTTAACCCGGTTAAAATGGGGGTACGACAGTGAAGAATGGTGTTAATTGCATCTAAATGAGATTGTAGAATCACCTAGAATTAGTAGCATGAGAATTGGATGAAGAATCACCGTTAATGAAGGTTGTGGAGCTTTATGCCCACCAAGTGTTTAATATAATGCGTAGATGACCAAAGCATGAGTATACTTGCTAATATTGAATCCCTTTGACTTGTATTGTTGTAGATTAAGGTTGAAAGGGTTGACGAACATTGTATAACCCTCAAAGGCCGGAATTAAGGTATGTGAGGCTAACTCTCTACGTTTGGGAATGTTAATGATTCTCCATACGCCACGTTATTTTTCAACATTATTAATTGCCTCAGAAATATAGTTAAGCTTAGTTCCTTGAATAGTTGCAGAACTTCTATTCTCTAGTTTTGTAATTCATTCATGACTTTCATTCCGAACGTTGTGAGCTCAGTACGTAATCAATATAGACTTGTGTTTGATACCCATGAGTCTCAGTCTAGAATACTCAGCATGTTTATAAATGGTTAAAGCTTTAGGTCTCATAATTAGTTTATGAATATATGCCTCAGTGAGTCATTGCTCAGTATGTCAGTGTTGTACTTTTCCGCATGATTCTCAGTTCTTTTATATAAATTGTTTAATGTTGAACACCTGTGTTTTGGGCCTAAGGCCACAATTATATATACGTATACTTAGGCATGAGGCCACAGACTTGTGCACTTATATGGGCCTGAGGCCACGCGTTATATGGGCCCGAGACCACATGTTATATGGGCCCAAGGCCACATGTTATAAATAGGTGATTCCACATTCAGAACAGGAAATACTTATAACTTTACTTCTTTGTTCATTTCAATTATCAGTTATTAGTTTCAGTTTCAGCACTTATTACATGTTTATTGATTTGGGTTGCCCTTTCCCCGAGCACCCCACATAAAATTCTTTCTTTCAGTTGCTTTACGTACCAGTGCAATTCAAATGTATTGAAGTCCCTTTTGCCCCGGGCCTGCATCTCGCGATACAGGTAATGATTTACAAGACAACGCATTTGCTCACTAGGATCTCCAGTATCAGTTGATTCGTGAACCCCAGTTCTTTCGGGGCCTTATCATTTATTTACAGTCTTTATAGCAGTTATAGACAGTCATGTATACTGGGGCCTTGTCCCGGTAAACAGTCAGTTTTCAGTACTTCATTAGAGGATTCATAGACTGGAGTAGTAGTCAGTCAGAGTCGCAGGCTTGTATGTTAGCCATGTTGGCAACTTTGTTATATTTCAGACTTTGTTCAGTACTTCAGCACTTCATGATTTATTCAGTCAGTCTTTTAGTAGATCAGCATGTGTTAGTTTTATTTCCGCATTCAGTATGTTTTGATATCACATGTTGATTCAGCTAGCCAGTTGGTTCGCTCGGTCACATGTAGTCAGGCACCGGGTGCCGTGTTATGTCCAGGCCCTGGTTCGGGGCGTGACAGTCTAAATGGAATATCCTAACAAATTTAAGAGGCTATCTATATATTAAGCTTAAATTGAAACACATGTCATGCATCAACGTAAACATCCGATAAAGATAAATTTTTACCCTTTATTTTTTCTCTACTTTTTCAACAGTTTTTTTTCTGTCTTCAACAAATCAAGTATAGCAAATAGCAATTTTTCAATTGGGATGGTGCCATGCGAGGAAAGAGAATTTTACACGATGAAGCTTGTTGAGAGAGAAAAATCTTGGATTATTCGCAAATAAAAAAACAAAGAAAATAGATGAGTTTTTAACATGTGGGTTGTGTAAAAAAAAATTTACTCTTTTTGTTTCAAGATATGTTGCTTTGTTCGATTGGGCACAAATTTTGAAGATTTTTTTAAAAACTTACACTCTTTAAGTGCTATCTCTTATCGGAAATAGCATTTCCATCTATGAGGTAGGGTAAGGTCTACGTATACTCTATTCTTCTCAGGCCGCATCTGTGAAACTACACTGAGTATGTTATTATTGTTGTTGTTATTGTTATATATTCTTAAGTATCCCATAGGATTTCTGAAGCAGTAAAAATACGTCATAAAGGCAAAATGAAGAATATTTAAAATTAAATTAATCTTTTTATATAAAATATATCATATTTTTTAAGACGGCTTAAGAAATAGTATCACCTAAAATGAAACAAATGTGATATTCATTTACACAATTATATGTACTACATGTTGATGCTCGTGCGATAGGCCTAATATGAGCTAACGACAAACATAATATTAGTATGATAACATTTTCGTTCGAAGAAGTATGTACAGGAAATTATTTGGTTTCATTTCATCTCAAAGTTTTATTTCGTTGAAATCTTTACATTCTACTGGTCTTAACAAAAACTTTAGTATAATTTAATAAAGTAACATAACTTATTATTTTTTAATTATGAGAACATTCATTTCTTAGGTTGTAAAGCACTAAGAATCTAACATTCTATCTACTTTTTACTATCGCTTAATGTTATAAATTATTAGGTTTGCCAAGATATATATTTGCTTCTTAGATTGAATTGTATTTTATACAACAACCGTGAGTCATTATACATTATTCTCATGAAGATCAATCATTTCTTATTTACCATTCACAAATAAAAATTAGAAAGTTTAGCGTATAATTCAAATGCGTAATTTATCTCGACAGATAGCAGAAAAGTTGTTAGCATGATATAATATTTGCTTCTGTTTTTCTTTCATAATTATAATGATATATTGTTAATAAGTACTTTTATCATTTATATCAATTTAGTGAAAATATTATCGTGTAGTCTCACATCATAAAGGTATTTTCTTTAAAATTTAATTTAAATTCTACTAAAGTTTATGTTATATAGTTACACATCAAATTAATTTTTTGACCCATATATTTTTCTTTTATTTCAAACTTTGTTCTTATTAATGTTAATTGGTTATATAATTTCTCAAATTGCAATTATTTATTCATTATTTTGTCAGTTTTTTTTTTTTAAAATCGCTTGAATCTTTTTACTTATATTACTAATAAGTTGTATGTTCAAAACACGATTAATATAACACTGTAGTTTGTGCTCCGTATCCAAAATTTTATTATATTAATGTTTGCTAGAATACAAAGTTTACAAAAATTTATTAATACTTTTTAAAAGAGAAGACTTGTTTAAAAGGAAACTATTTTCCCCTCTTTGAGACAAAACAATAGCAACATTTAAGCATCAGTTGATAACTTGAATTTTAATTCGATTAATTTAAAGGTGTAAAATATTCTATTGTTAATGTATGTAGATTGGACCTAAACAATACTTATTATTTTTTATCAAATTTTGATTTGGATAATTATAAAATTAAATCAAACTTACATTAGTTCAAATTACTAAATTAATTTTACATGTTTAAAACGAAACAAAGTAGAAATTTGATTTTCTATTTAAACGAAGAACTACTATTTTTTAATTTTTGGTGAATACTCTTGGTTTACTCTAATTTCAAGTACTCTATCCAGCTCATTTTACTTGTCGTGTTGTCTTTTGCACCTTTTTTTAAGAAAACGTCAATTAGAATTAGAATTTGACTAATTTACCTTATTTGATCTCCATTTAATATTATGTTTTTCTTTTAGGACATTAATCTATTTTCACATTTATTAGAGTAAAAATAAAAATGAAAAAGTTTAAAAATAAAACAGAAAAAGTAATTAAATTCTATCTTATTTTTAAATATAAATATTTTAAGTATATTTATTTTAGTAAACATAAAAAATAAATGACATGGTGGAATAGCAAATACAACAGTTAAATATCTAGATTAGATCTTAGGGTAATATAAGAAAAGAAAGGAAATTGTATGGTTTGGCTACTTAACCTTTTGAAGAAAAGCAATAATATGGAGTCCACGTTTTTTGTTGTACAGTGATTTCATTTGCTCCCACTAATGGGCTGATACGTATGTGGCAATGAATTCACCATTATTGACTTAATGAGGGATACTTTGAGAATTACATGAATATTGTCTGATATTTTAATATGGGGTCCATATTTTTTGCTGCACAATTGTGGATCCCTACCTTAATTTTTTTTTTTATATGAGTAGGAGGTTGACGATGATCCCATGCCCAAACCTACTCTTTTGTTAATATCTTTGGGGGTAATTATTAAGAAATATGTAATTAATTAATAGAAGAAATTTGTGGGATCCACATGACCACAACAAAGAGAGTTTGATTAAGAGAGAGAAGGAGATTTGGCATTACGCATGATAAAAGAGTTTCCTCCTTTAACCAAATTATAATTATAATATTCAAGATTTTATTAGTACTATTTACTCCTATTTAAACGGATAAGAAACTTAGCCAATTGAAAGTTTCTAAAATATGTATCTCAGCTACATGTTCATACTAATGTTTGAGACAAATACATGCATCCTACTATGGAATGTGATTCATCAAGTGAAATTTTAAAAAAAATATATATACAAGAAACTACCATAAGATGCTAATTTTTATACTTATATATTTCAAAGTAATTCAATTTATTAAGAGTAAATAAAATTTAACTTTCTGAAACAAAATAAATTATTGGTCCAACATTAAAGCAGTCATAATCAAATAGTCAGCATGATTATAAAATAATACTCATGATTATAAAATAATACTATCTTATAAAAGTCATTCCTTGTTTACTATTACATCTATTATTATTTTATTTTGAAACGTTGTGAACGGGAATAATGTTAGTTTGATTGGAGTATTATTATTATTTATTAATGGGACAAGTACAGATAGTAGAATTAGTTAGTACGAGGATTTAGATTGATTAAGTAATAATTACTAATATAAGAATTTAGGTTAGGAGTTTGAACCCCCCGCCCCCACCACTCCAAATATGAGGAATAGTCAGAAGAATAATTAAAGAGTAGAATTTTAGTCAGTAACATTAGTTTAGCAAGTAGTTGTACTACTCTTTTTGCTACTCCGTATATTGTACTGCTACTATATATTATTCCCCAAGTATCTTTAATGCACACAAGGGATAAAAAAAAATGATACTATAAAAAATATTTATACGGTGTATATTTACTTAAACTCATAAAGAAAACTAATGATCCAGTGAAATCATGGAACTTCAGTTTAAGATTATGGATAGAGTAATTAATCAGATTACCCTTTTTATTCAAGAAACCACATGATAATAAGAAAGCTTTTTTCTTAACATTCCTATACATATCTTTCTATATATATGGAAAGATGTTTGGTATCTGTGAAATTCAAATATTCATTTCACATACACCTAATATATTATCCAAATAAGAGCAGACATTACATAAAAGGTCAAAAATGAAAGCATGTCTTTTGTCTCAACTTTAGTTGAAAACCATGTGAAGGACTAGTGTACTAAAAATTGAGTCGATTGAGAGTGAACGCCAAATATTTTGTAGTAGTTTTTCATTTATTTAACCCTTTGTGTGTATATCATTTGAGTTGAAGATAATTTATTCAATCGTACTTACTGTTAAATTGCTATATGTAATAATAATAACTTATTTATCACACTAATAGCTTGTTTGGTCAATTTTTTTGAAAGCATTTTTTATTTCTTTTTTAAAAGTACTTCTTCTTAGATTAGATATGTTTGACCAATAAAAAAAAGGTGTTTTTAAGAAGCAGTAGAAGCTGCTTTTTACCGTTGGGAAAGAAGCTATAAATTTCTGTCTTTTATCAGAAGCAGAAGCAAAAATAAAAAAATAAAAATTCAAGACAAAAATATCCTTATCGTGATTTTATATTTACCAAACTTTCCATCATTATCAATACTGGCATTTCATATCTATACTTGTATTGCTACGATGAGGTTTGCATGCACTACCAATGATTTTTAAAGACTTGCACCAGGAGTAGGTTGGGAGAGCAAGTCGATGAATGTACTTGGTTTTTTAAACTCACAGTTAATGCATGTGCGCAGGTTTAGTAGGAGGAGATCTAGCTGTTGACTAGTGATTCCAGAAATTTGTTAAGTTGAGGTGAGCCACAACTAGAGTGGAGGCGGTTTCAACTCATATCCTTTATTTTTAGTTCGTGACTCTTTTATCGAGCTGCAACTCGTATAAGTTGTATTCAGATTCTAGTGCTTCATGAGTTAGTCTCATGTTGGGTTGCATTGGATGTCTTAAGTTTTGTAGTATACTTCCGTACTAATTTGTATTTGAAACATCTTGAGTAGTATTCTTTCTTCTCTTATTCTACGTTATGCACATATTGTAGCTTAGAGGATTTGCCTAGTGATTAGTGGCTTGTCTGCCTATCACAACCTAGATCTAGATTTAGGTTGTGACAGTTTCAAATATCCTTAGAAATGATTAACTTTTGAGCAACAATTTTGATCCAAAATCAATCCAAATATAGTCTAAATCAACTCCAAATAATCTCAATTTTGTATTCAACCTTGAAATACTATTTTCATAAATTTCATATAACATCCACTTCAAAATAACACATCTGATTCAATCAAACCCACTTCAAAAGTTCAAGGTTAGTCCAATAGTTGGGAACTTCAAATATTGATTCAAAGGTGTTTCAAATCACCTTCAAAATTCGAAAAAAGAAGAAGAAGATAATGATGATTAGGAGGATTAGGAGAATGAGGAAGAAGAATAAGATGATGAATGAAAAATAAGTTGATGTTGAACGAAGGATATTTCAAACATCTTTAGAGATGTTTAAACAAGATGTCTTGGACATCCTAATAGATGTTTAAACATCTCTTGGGACGTTTGAAATTTTTCAACAACGATTTTGTTCCAAAATAAATCTAAATTCAGTATAAATCAACTTTAAATGATCTCAAATTTTGTATTCAACCTCCAATTATTATTACCAACAATTCCAAACGACATTCACTTTAAAATAACATAAAAAAAATATTTTAATTTTTAAACCCACTTTAAGAAATTTAGGTTTAGTGTAACAATGATGGACTTCACATTTTACTTAAAAAATAATTCAAATCACCTAAAACTTGGAGGAGGAGGAAGAAGAAGAAGATGATGATTATGATGTTGAACGAAGAAGAAGATGTTTGAAACATCCCGACAGAGATGTTTTAAGCATCTCAGGGGATGTTTGAAAACTTTTAGCAATAATTTTTACTCAAAATTAATCCAAATTATGTTCAAATCAACTCCAAATGATTTCAAATTTTATATTCAACATCCATATATTATTCCCAATAATACCCAACGACACAAAAATCAGTCTGAATTTTGTAACCCACTTTAAAACTTCAAGGTTGGTTCAACAATGATGAGAAAGAGGGAGGGGGAGGAGATAGTAGGTACTTTTAAATTTTCTTGACTTTAGATTTGTACCTCAATCTTTCAATATTATAATATAAACCCCAACCCGTTTTAATCCACTCTTAATCAATATTTTAGAATAAAAGAAATTGAAAAATAAAATGGAGCCCCCGCTCAGAAGATTTTTATACCTCTTCTTCCCGACTTGATTTTAAATCAACGTTTATTTATGAAATTTACACAAAATTTCAATTTCAACTTCATATCATGATTTCAAATTCCAAATTTTTCAAAAAGTAGGATTTGAGATTTCAAATCATGATTTCAAAATTTTTTAAATGTAAAACTTGACACATAAGTTTATATTTTGTAAAAAAAAAAATTCATAAATTGGTAGATATATAATTTCTAAATGTAAAGCTTGACTCAAAGTAGCAATGTTGGTTCGTCTTCTAGCTCATCTGATCTGAAATGCATGCTTGATGTGAAGAGATTGTCCGTCATATGGGACTATTATATTAAAGACTAGTTACACTACAACTCACATTCAGTTTTTTTTTTTTAATTAAACTAAACTTTGATCAATAGATGTTGTATTTTTTTAGAAATGTCTTTTGGTAGCGTATTAACTTTGTTATGAACCATGTTTTGCTCATTTGGTAAAATTATATAATAGTTGGGGAAGTTTAGATAGTTTTCACAATTGTGGGGTTTTCAGGTTTATGAAAAAAAAATGAAACTTAAGAAATTCAAATTGGTTGTCCAAACAAAACTTCAACTTCAAATCAACCTGATTTCAAATTACTAATTTCATATCATTCGTAAAAGATTCTTTTTCAAAAATATATAGTATTACTTGACATTTTTTAGCCCGCGATTTTTGTTATCCAAAATCTTGGTGACAACATTTAGAGAAAAGGACATAAATGGTCCCTTAACTATGAGAGTAAGTTCAAAATAGTCCCTTAACTATGCACTTAATAGTTTTGGTCCTTTAAGTTTGCCACAAGTTAACAAAAATTGTCCCTTAACTATGAGGGTTGGTTAAAAATAGTACCTTAAGTATGCACTTAACAGTTTTGGTCCTTTAAGTTTTCCAAAAGTTAACAGTTTTAGTCTCTAATAAAATATTCATCGAACTCTGACATTTGTTAGATTTGACGAGAACTATGAAAAAAAAAGGAAAAAATTAGCGAGAACTCACATTGAGAGGTACACATTACTAAAGAAAAGGCCAAATACCTCGGGACAAAACTGACGAAAGTAAATTAGAAATAGCAGAAACTAAAAAAATTGTCACTACTAAAAAGAAGCGAAAAAACGATGGGCGAAAACCGATGGATAAAATCAAGGGACACTATTTTTTTTTATTATTATTTTTTTTTACAAAACCAACGAACGTCCATCGGTTATTTTAGAGGAAAACTGCGCGGAAACTATTTTAAAAAAAAAAAGAATCACTACGATGGAAGTATTTATTTTTATATAGGGTTTTCAGTAAAAATGAGACTAGTGTATTTTACTTAGCTGATTGACTCCCTCGGTTTTAATCGACAGAATCCGTCAGTCTTTGTGTTTCAAGACACTATTTTCTGACATTATCAAGGCTGTAGATTTTTCCTTGGTTTTCCTTATAGCCGACTGACAATCGTCGGTTTTGTCCCGAGATATTTGATCTTTTCTTTAGTAATGTGTACCTCTAAATGTGAGTTCTCGCTGATTTTTTCCTTTTTTCATAGTTCTCGTCAAATCTAACAAACAGAGTTCGATGAATATTTTATCGGAGACTAAAAGTGTTAACTTTTGGCGAACTTAAAGGATCAAAACTGTTAAGTGAATACTTAAGGGACTATTTTTAACCAGCCTCATAGTTAAGGGATCATTTTTGTTAACTTATGATAAATTTAAAGGACCAAAACTTTTAAGAGCATAATTAAGGGATTATTTTGAGCCTACTCTCATAGTTAAGGGACCGTTTATGCCGTTTTCTCCAACATTTTATATAAGCAAAGTCCTCAACCGCATTTTCCTCTAAAGCAATTTTATCCACTGACCACATATATACCTGTCATAAAGAGTGAACCAACAAACGAGAAAAATCCATTAAAAAAGAAACAATGGAATTAACTACAACTTCACAGTCTCTTTCCTATGCTAATCTCCCAATACTACCAGCTCTATTCCCTTCTAGAGCTAGTACTCATTGTTCTTCCAGTTCCATTAATTTTCTTGGATTTAATTGCATACCAAGAAAGCTAACATGTAGTGCTAGGCAATTGAGGCACTTTGGAGCTATCCATGCTTCTGTGGCTGAGAGTAATTCAACTACTGGTTCAGTAACATGGGCTCTTGAATTTATAGGTACGTGATCTTTCTTTTATTTTCTGTTTTTTTTTTCTTTACATATAGGAGTTTAAAGTTGCTGTCACGTGACCAGGAAATCACGGGTTCGAGCCGTGGAAACAGCCTCTTGCAGAAATGCAAGGTAAGGCTGCGTACAATAGACCCTTGTGGGCCGGCCTTTCCCCGGACCCCGCGCATAGCGGGAGCTTAGTGTGCCGGGCTGCTCTTTTTTATAGGAGTTTGTTCCTCATGAGTTAGTATTAAATTGTATAATGGATCAAATTTGGGAAATGCCTAGTACTTAAATGAAAAAAGGGAAACAACAAATAAACATTTCAATATGCATCCAAGGGTTTCGTCTAATGGATTGGCGGCGCCAGGATTTTCACTAAAGGGATTTAAAATATAAAGAATTAAATAGGCAAAGAAGCCAAGGGGATTGAGCATCTACTATTTGTATATAAAGCATACGTTAACCTTACATATACAGTGTAATTTTTAGCAAAGGGGATTGGGATGAACCTCTTGCGTTCCCCTAGCTCCACCCTTGGTCTGAGGGTCAATGAAGTGGGTGACAAATTGTGGTATGGCGGCAGGGGCGGATTTAAGTGGAGGTGAGGGTGTTCACCCCGAACACCCTCGGCAAAAAATTAGGATAGATTTTCTGTGTTTTTGTATATATTTTAACTTTTGAACACCTGAGCATATGCAAAAGGTTAGCTCAAGCGGTCAAGGGTGTTCAAAATTGTCTCTAGCATCCTAGGTTCTATTCTCATCAACAACATTATATTTTATATTTAGCTTTTGTTGTTTTTCGAACCCCCTGAGTGAAACTTTTGGATCCGCCACTGTATGGCGGTCAATAAAGTGGCTAAAAATGATGAGAGACATGGTTCAAATTTCAGCACAAAACCAAAAAATGCTAAGTGATATCCTCCAATTGTGTAAGTTTTGGTGGGAAGAGTTATCAAGTACTAATGTTGGTAGAGGTAGTAAACACCTGGTGGAATAATCAGTGCAACAACCTGACCAGGATACTAACATTATCAAAAGAAAAAGAAAAACCATTTAACTCTACTTTAGCAGGTCATAGATTGAGGCTTCAGACAAAAGTGAGTATTTTCGTTTCTTTTTATTTGATACCATGGAAGATTACCTTTTGCAAGAAAAAAGGAGAAGAATAAAACTAAAGTCCCTTAATTAGCTTCAAGTCAACTTCAAGAACCAGAGTCGGGCCTTTTTTAATTAAACGCTAGATATACTTAGTCAAATAATATAGGGATCAAAATTGACGAATCGCTATTTTCCCTTATATTTTGTTGTTTTTCTTTGTCCTTGACTTCAATACTTCGAATCATATGTTGTATTACTGTTAATTGTTGATGCTTTGAAGCAAGGACCCAAAATTCTGTGTTACTTGTTCTTCTTTCATAATGAATGTGTTATAAGCTATGTTGCTTCGACTCTCCAAAAGTGTCGTCGGGTGTCTGGCAGATCCTCCAACAGTAGTGCTTTTTTTAAGGATACGGCACGGCTATGGCACCACTATTGACCGGTCCGAGCAATATAACCTGCAGGCTGTACTAAACTTCTAAATATGGTTAACGATACGATACAAAGGAGTTTTAAGAATTTCTTGTGATCTTGTCATCCATTTATGTTTAGCTTAGAGCTTTTGACTCACTATCAAATATTGAATACATCAAATTAAGGTGATGGAGACACAAAGCACATCGGTTCTCCCACTGCAAAGCCACGCTCTCTTGAAATACCTTCCGTAAGTATTATGATGTGATGCTCTTTCATAACAATCAAATTTCCCGTTTCAAATATTGAAAGCAAGTTTTGTTACATTCTTTAGGGTGCAGTTACTGTCGGACGTGTTGCTGATAAGGCAGATGTGGTCATTCCGGTGCCTACAGGTAATGAAACCAGTTTTGTGAAAGAATTTAGCTTATTTACTGTCAGTTTATTAATTTTACACTATCAGTGTAATTTAACCTGTTGTAATCTGTTGTCTGTCTTATTTTTTCACGTAAATAGTTCCACCATACCTGTCGTATTTCTCAAGTAGTTAGTTTCCCTTATTATAGATAGTTACTTGTAATTATCTTTTTGGTGACCTGATAATATAAAAATCCTTTTGCGCTATTAGTGTATAGAAGTTAAACTCTTACAGAAATGCCTCCCTTTTTTCGCCTTTTCAAGGTGAAAAATTGTATGCCTGAAATGCTGATCAGCTTCCACCAGAATCTAAGATAATTTATGGATATTAAAATTTGTGATTTCTCTTATAAATATATATTGATTATGAAAACAAACTTAATTTCTTGATGTAATCCCCTCTTTTTCAATTCTTAAAACATTGTTAAAGCAAGGAAATGAAAAGCCTTTAGACTCAAGGTAATAAATTGGTTGCCAAACAAAACATTTAGTTTCTGCCCGTAGCTGAAAATCTGTTGATGTACAAAACAGTATCTGGTGTACATGCTCGGTTGCAAAACATGGAGGAGTATCTCGTAGTGACAGATTTAGACAGCACGAATGGCACATTCATTGGTGAGAAGAGGCTCCAACCTGGTGTGGCTGCTGCTGCATTACCTGGAAGTATCGTGACATTTGGTACAGCTTTTGTAGCCGATCCTACATTTTACTTTCAGCATCCTATTTACCTCTTCCTTTAAAGAGTAATGAAAATTGGATTTAACTTATATACACTGACAATATAAAAAACCCTCACATAATCAGTGTAATTTAATTTCTTATAGCATGATGCATGTTTTATTTTTCGGGTAACTAGTTCTACTTGTCATGGTTATGGACAGTTATTTGTAGTTATCTTTTAAGTGACCTGATAGTGTAAAAACTCTCTAATAATATAAGGTATATAAGTTAAACTCATGAAAAATTCATTGGTGTAGCAATAAATTAGGGAATAGGTTTAATTAGGCCAGAGTCCTCAAAAGTGAGGCCACCTTAATTAAGTCAAGAGAAAAACATGTGTTAATGGCTAATCTGTAGTGTTGGATATTGGAGTACATATGTAGCATTAACCAAATGAAATGTTTCATGTCCCTTGTCTTTTATGTTATGAGAAACATTAAAAATTTATAAGATAAGTAAAAAGGGAAGGAAAAAAAACTATGTTGATGGACAGAGTTACCCGATACCAATAGTGGTGGGAGGTAATAGGTACCCCATGGAATTAGTCGAGGTGCGCGTAAACTGTTCCGGACACCACGGTTATCAAAAAAAAAGGGAAAAAGATTTATGAGCATTTCTAGGGGAATGTTGGGATATCATCAGTTAGGGAATTGGTATGAAAGATCCCCTTACCAATTCCATGAAGCAAATATCTAGCTTAGGTATGTTGAGAAAGCCTTGTCGCATCATCTTTGTGGGGAAAAAAAGGCATATACTTATAGTAGATGTTCAGGCTTTCATTTCCATTCACTGAAATTTTTCTCAGTATTTTTTTATAATTTACGGGGTGGTCGTATTGCTTGTGCGATTTTATCAATTATTTGACTTATATAGACTGACAGTATAAAAGACATTTAAGCTATTGGTGTAGTTTAAACTATTGTTGCATGTTATCTTTTTCTTCTTTTTTTTTTGGGAGGGGGGCGGGGGGGTTACCAATCCCACTTGTTATCATTTAGGTGACCTGATACTTTAAAAGTTCTTTTAAACCGTCTGTTTATAGAAGTTAAACTCGTATATTGTATGTGTCAACTTTCTGCTACCTCAAGTTGATTGTCTTTTCAAAAAATTACTCATTCAGGGGATACCAATTTGGCAATATTTCGAGTCGCAAAGCTTGAGAAGTTGGAAACTACTGCATCTGATTCTGAACCAGAAGAAGTTGAAGCTAATACAAAAGAAGAAGAGCCAAGCAGCAGCTAAAAAGTCACAAATTCCATTTTTCTGCAATAATTTTGTAAACAGAGGAAATATATATATATGTGTGATTTTGTTGAACTTATGTTTGTCCATTTTCTTCTTGACTTGGGTTTAAGTACCCCTTTGTTTTTCTTTCCCACCACTTTGTATATTACTTGGTTTTTGTTTCTTTTTCTTCTGTACTAAAAGACTAGTATGTCATTATATCTTCTGCAGAAAATGGCCAAATATACCCTAATGTATTCAATATAGAAAAACTTTACCTTCCGTTTCAAAAGTGTCTCATTCAATTGAAGAAATTTCAATCACAAGAAAGAAAGCCCGAACAAAAGAAAGTTGACCAGGAGTGCCAAACCACTCTAATATCTTCACCCTTGCACCACCCTATGCTATTATACTTGAACTAGGGGCCCATTCCCTTGTGCTTTTATACACATGGAAATATCTTTTCTTATCAATTTACCTTCATAAAAAAAAAGTCAAATTTCTTTGAGTTTGGTTACTACTATTTTAGTGTTCACCCTCTCATCCCTATTAGCCAAATGGCCCAAAATTTGCCATCATTGGCTAACAGAAACTGTTTTCCCTATTAAAAATTACAATTTATTTATTTTGGAAAAATTGCCACCCATTAATAATTAAACCCCCACCCCTAATGTATTCCCCATTTTAAACCCCTCCTTTTTAATTACCAGTTTGAAATTAGAATACTCATTTGTTAGGATCTTCATCAGCTCCAATATTTTCACAAGATTTTTTTTTATTTTACCATTAAATTCGTAGGGTTAGGCTTTTAATTTTCAACTTCTTCTCCGATTCTATAAATAAAATGTCTCAAAATTCGAGTAGTTTTTCACTAAGTCATCATTGAGTTGCATTGTTTTGTCTACCATTGCTAGTATGGGTAACGAAATCAGCTTTCTAGTCAATAACAACAACAACAACCCAGTGAAATCCCACAACGTGGGGTCTGGGGAGGGTAGAGTGTACACAGACCTTACTCCTACCAAGGTAGGACAGCTTTCTAGTCAATGTTACGTAATATTATTGAGCATTTCAAAGTGAGATTTTGTTGGTAAAATGGACGTGTATGTTCTTTTAGGTAGTTTGCTTTCTTAGTCAATCTTATGTGAAATAGAGACATATTGTTGGTGAAATGAAATTGGTTCTTGTTTTATATGTTAATGTGTACCAATTGAATGCTAAAAAGTAATGTTGGGAATGGAGTTGGTGTTTTAAAAGTTGAGTTTGATACAGAACTTAAAGGTATTGGGCCATTATAATTGCTTTCCAAGAGTCATATTTACCCTTAAATTAAATTTGGTAGTTCACTTTGCCCCTACAGTACATTTTTTTGCACAGATTGCCCATCTTTTGGGGTGGTCTTTAAATTTTACCCCTCATATTTGTGTTCTTTAAGTTTTGCCCTTCACTTGGATACCTGAGGTTCTGGGTTCGAACCCCCGCTCAGGCATAAAATAAAAAAATAATTTCGCAAGGCAGGGCTGGGGAGAGTGTATGCCGGATCCGGCATACAATCCTTAAGGAAAAACTAAAGCTATGCCGGAGGGGGCAGACTTTGCCTTGAGACATATATTTTATTTTATTTTACTTTTCAAGACAAATTTTTAGTTATGCCTTAAGAAAAAGTTCCACCTTATGGGGCATACTTTTAGTTATGCCTTAACTAAAAGTGTGCTTATAAGATATAACTAAAAGTATGACCCATAAGGTGGAATTTTTTCTTAAAGCATAACTAAAAATAGCCCTAATTAGAACACGGAAAAGCTCCGCATTTTAACTACGGCTGTTTTTTTTGCAAATTTTATTTTTGTATTTAAAACTGGCTACTTTAGAATTACATTTGAAATGGGATTAAACGTTGACTATTGACTCAAAAGCCTTGTTTTCTCTTGAGCTGAGGGTCTACCGGAAACAGTCTCCCTACCTCTCAAGGTGGGGGTAAGGTCTGCATACACTTTACCCTCCCTAAATCCCACATTGTGAGATTTCACTAGGTATATTGTCGTCGTCGTCGTCGTCATGCTCACTTCATTCTTTTTCAAGTAAGGGATAGGGGGAAAATACGACAAAAGAAAGAGATTCATTGCGTAATTCTCCGGACAAGACATCTAATGCTAAATAGGCTAATTATAAAGACTATATTTTAAGGTTTAGATCTAATAACACTTGCGACTTTATACATTTCAATCGTTACATTTATTTCTGTTATTTCACTTTATTTCTGACCACTGTTATATTGTGGAAAACAGTGAGAAAATTTTATATATATAACACAAATTTTTT
The DNA here is from genome assembly GCF_019175385.1 of Lycium barbarum. NCBI lineage: Eukaryota > Viridiplantae > Streptophyta > Magnoliopsida > Solanales > Solanaceae > Lycium > Lycium barbarum. The sequence continues at coordinate 18,015,964 of NC_083338.1, forward strand.
ATTGTCTTTATTCATCTTTTCTTATAAGAGTAGTCTAGTGCGCACAACAGAAGATTTGTTTCTCTAAATATTTTAAATAATGAAACAAAAATGCTTAATCCAATGTGAACTAGCTGTGTCCAACATTGGAATTAAGAAGTGGACGAAACGTTTAATCCTTTTTTTTTTTTTTTGCAAATATTATATATGGTTCTATTCTATCTAGTTCATTTATGTTGAAACTACAAAATCAAGAAACTGACCGGTAATTTTTTCATGAATTATTCGACCTTTGATTTTCTTCACTTCTTTTAGCAAGAGTTAAAAGAGTTTTTGGCATATTGGTAAGAATTGTTGCCCAGTTTCAAGTCGTGAAAATAAATCTTTTAGCAAGAGTTAAAAGAGTTTTGGAATATTGGTAAGAATTGTTGCCCAGTTTCAAGTCGTGAAAATAAATCTCTGTAGAAATATGAGGTAAGACTGCACAAAATAAAAACCGGTAAGGTTATGCAAAGACTTATTATGGAGCTTTTACTAGGATGATGTCCGGAAACTGACTGAAAAGGTTTTAGATTCTTGTGGCTTCAATATGAGAATCTCTTAATTCATCTGAGACTTGGATGTTCTGATAATGGTAGGCTAAGTCTCAACAGAGATTCCGAAAAAAATGCAGTACCAGAAGGGACGTTCTTTCACTATATAAAGACAGGTCTGTTAATAGATCACCTTGTAGATTTGGCAATTAGGAGGGGTATAGTTTTAGCAAAACTGATACATTAATTTTTTGGATTTTCGCTTCTGTGAAGGGAGAAAAAAATAACAAAATTGTAAGCTCAACACCGAAAATACAAACTGAAGTGTTCATAATCTAATCCAAACTGCCTGATGCTCACCCTCGTTGACACTGATGGATATAGTTGCATGGTTGAGATTGGAACAACCAGTGTTGGTGTTATATGGATTTGGGTAGGATCTACATGCTTCTCTTCTTGCACTGTTTGTCCATTTTGAGCTCGCTCAGGCATATGGGAACAAAAGAATCGCCTTGTTGAGAGTATAAAAGAGTTAAAATGGTCACTCAACTTAGTAAATTTATCTAGTAAAGTCACTTTCAGCATTCATAATCAAGGATCCAATAGCATTCACGTTATCAGAAATCTCAAGAGTCATAATTTTTCTTCAATATTAAGTTATGCAAATCGCAACACCAAAACAAACTGACAACTCTAGTCACAAATTAATTTTTACAGCAGCATAAATTAGCCATCCGTGTTTCTTCCATTTCAAGTTCTTATTGGCACATCTGAAATTTTGCTACAACAAGTGGGGGAGGAGAAAAAATTGGAAATTCTACAAGCTTAAACGCTCATGCAGAACCTGGAAATATCTAGCAAATCTTCAACTAACCACCAGCCCTCCACCACAATACATCTTCAACTAAAAGACCAACTATGCATGTAAACGCAGTTGGTCGCATTGATCATTGTCAACTTCAAGACATCAAGTATCTGCTCTTTGCTTCGACATCAACGTAGTTGCATGTTGCATCAATGCAGGTTGCCTCTACTCACTTGAAAATACATCATTCTCCATGTCTACTCTACAAACTCCTGTAATCTATTACAGTAACTTCATCTTCAGGTGCATCAAGATCATTGTAGCTGCGAAATTGTTGAACCGTAAGTCAGTAAAGGAAGTATGGATAAGTTTCTTTCCAAAGAAAGTAACGATAGTGTTTAATACTGCAAATTAAATCACGAAATGCCATGGCATGTATTCACATAAATGCATTTAGGTCTGTCATATCTCCATTCAAACACAAAACAATTACATTCCAGGATTTAATCAGGGCAGAAGTTCCTTGAATGAAAGGAAAATGCCATCAAGATATAACCAGATAGACAATCATTAGCTGCTCGGGCAATATAGCAATACCCTTTGACAGCTCTCTTGTACTGCCACTCTTTTCCCTCCAATTCTGAAAATAGATTCAAAGTTGAACTTCCATACCCGATAGTCATCAGACGACTCCAGCATATGTAACACCAACAAAATGCTACAATTTGCAAATCCTTATATATCTTACTCGACTTCCAAGTCAACTCCCTCAAAGATATTTCTATATGTCGCATGGAATGGACAGATACAATTTTTTGGCATTGCAGGAGTGATACGCGTGTTACTACAACACATAAGGCATGACAACTGAATACTTATAATGGAAGAAGTGTACAAATTGCAACTCCAAAAGAAAATCAGTGCTAACAGATCAAGAAGCAAGAAAAACAACTTCCAAGAACTTCCAGAAGTAGCTCCGTTTTGTTAGTTGTAAACATTCCTCCATCTACGTAGGAGGCAAAGAAGTTTTCTTGATTCTGAATCTTGCCTTGAGAAGATAAACGGTAAAGGTGGAACTTTACACAAACTGGACTCCACTTGTCTTCTTCTTGTCTATTTCTCAGTGGAACCCATGATCAAAATTCTACTTCAACATAGTCTTCAAACATATAGACAATCCAGCATACACAGATTTATCTTGGACATGGCCCGCCTGACTAGTAATCACAAGAATTGTTTTTTCAAAGAAGTGCATGAGCGATGCAATAACTCCATATTGTAGCATAAGTACCTTGTAGTGTAAGTATCATGGTTTCTTTTCTCTCTCTCTCTCTCTTTTTTTTTTTTTTTTTAATCGAGTAAAGTATAATTTTACTGGTAAAAAGAAAGCTCCCGTATACAAGAGTGTACCACAAAGTAGAGAATATACAGAAAAACATCTGATTCTCTACGAAGACACCCGAAATTATGTACAAACAGGAACCTCATGTTTTCCATTATCAATAAAATTACACTTTACCTGATCCAAAAAAAAAAAAAAAAAAATCAACAGAAGCTTGTTAGCTTCAAAAAAGTCTCCTATTTCTTTCCCTCCAAACTACCCACATAAGTGCAAAAGGTCCTTGCAACAACATCCCACACTGGTGTCTTCGCCTCCGTCCTCTAAAAGCCCAATTACATAATGCAGCCCTTCGCAGGACCCAGCAATGTCCATTGTACCTCATATTTTTACTTTTTATATTTTAAAAGTAGATATAAAATTATCAAAATATATAAAATTTAAAAGCAAATGATGTACGAGTAATTCAAGTAAATAAAACTATACTAAACAAACAGATTCTAGATTAACATAAAACCCATATCAAGTAAGGTATAAACAAATCCAAAATGAAAATTTACAACGAAAATGTTATGGTTAGCAACAGTCACTAAAAGGTGAAAAGCATGCAGAAGATGTTCTAGCTGAGTAAGGGATAGACAGCTAGAAGTGTTAAACTATACATGTCTTGTTTCCAACATATAGATGTGTTAGCCTCACAATACTTTCATGATTGTCTCAGAATGTTATGTTTATGGCCCACAGGGCGGTGACACATTTGATAAGAGAGAACCAATACAGAAAACATCAATAAGTGGAATATGACCCATCGCAAAGTTTATAATGGTTAACCAATACGTTGAATTTGTGACCAGCTATATGTCAACGCGGACCTCCCAAAAGACTACCCACATTCCAGGGGCCATTTATAAGCAGATCCGAGCCCTTACTCGCACAACCTAAAACTCAGCCCTACTATTTCCCAGTACTCTTTTTTCGGCATCTACACACCAAACAAGACGGTGCAAAGCCTATATTATTATCTTACATCAAACCCATCCAAAGAGCCATTATCTAAAATCGGCTTTTTTATTGACGTACTTATCTAAAATCAGCTTTTTTATTGACATACTTTACAAGTCATGAATATACTATACCGACACTTGGATAACCCATATTGTCTTCTCAACCAAGAGAAACAATTTCCCTCAAGCAGTACACACACAGTGCCAAATTCACAGTTGACCACATTTTACTGATTATAGTGAGATACGACATTTGAATGATGGTACTATTAGATTCACCATTAATCAATCTGAAAATACTACGAGGCACAAAATACCTTCGCAAACGACGAGGATCCTGTCGAAATCCAGGAGGTAAAGCAATTATCGGGGACGCCCCACTTATTGCAGGCCCAGACCTCCCATTTCTACCACCTTCAAAAGGAGTGGGCCCTCCTTGTTCTCGCATCATTCGCATTGCAACTTCAGGAGGCGCAGGAACAAAAGGCCCAAGAGGACTGCAATTGCAGTGAAAATGAAAAAAATAATCAAAAAATCAAGAGTGATATAGTAGTCATGGCCAAGACCTAGTTTTGCAAATTTAACAAGTTACGGGGAAGAATCATTTTAAGTTACCCAGCACCAGGAACAGGCATCAACACTGGTGGAGGAGCCATGTCTGAAGGGAAAGACGCAACTGGAATTCCTTGTCCACCAAAAGTATCAAACATTTCTTCATCAGGGTTTCCCCCACCGGCACCATCATTATTGGACTGAAAATCCCCAGATTGTGGATTGTCAGACATATCGAACCTTTCACCACCATTAGCACGTCCATCACGGTCTCTACGGTTCCCTCTGTCATCCTTCAGTCGGCCATCTAGCCCAGGTCCGCGCCTTAGTGGCTTCTCTTTCTGCATAGAACCCACATGCTGTTAAAATCACCACTGGTTGAAAGTTTTAGTAAAAGGACTGAATTACTATATGATACGAAAATTTTCTTTTATTCAATTAATATATTAAGACAGACTAGCTCCTTCAAGACAATATGCCTGTATAACATAAGCAAGAACACAAAAAAGATAAACAGCATTGAAGCACAGATGACAAATAATGGAATTAGCCTTATAACATGAGTGGTAACAACATGAACAATCTAGATGGCGCAAATTTATCACAGCGATGAAGATGTCAAAGACCCAATACTACTCAAATTAACCCAATTATGTTAAACATCACTAACTGCCATCACATGTGAAGGCAACATTTAGGGTTAAAATGCATCACTATCAAAAATTTCTGACTGGCCTGATGTGCGAGTATTTTTTGCATCCGAACAATCACTTCGCACATTATTATAAGACAAGGACAAATCAATCAGAATAATTCACCATTGTTAGAACTTTCTCAATGATTTTAAAGACACTACCCTCCGTTACAAAAGAAAAATGAAATTATTTCCTTATTAATCTCTTTCAAAAAGAATGCCATTTTAATATATTTAGAAGCAATTTAACCTAAATTTTCTATTTTACACTTAATGACAAGCATTTATATCCACACAAATGTTATGGCATGTTTAAGACCACAAGTTTCAAAAGTCTTATAGCCACGCAAAGGTTATGCATATTTATTAAGACCATAAGTTTCAAACGTCTTCTATTTTTCATTAAATTTAGTACCCAGTCAAACGACATAACTGTGATTGCTTGTCCACAAGTAACTAGAGAATTTAAGATTGCGATAAAGTTGTCAACTAAGAAAGACCGGAAGCTCATGTGGAATCAGAAAAATTCTAGCTCTTAACTTGCTCCTGCAACTTCCTTTTCATTTGGTAGCGCATGCCATATAAATTGAAATGGAGGGAGAATGAGGTACAGATGCACACTTGCCCAAACCACCAGGGCTATCAGTATATGTTCTTTTTAAGACTGAAAAATTCGTTGTTTCTAGCTTCAACATTCCGTGGATAACCTACATCCTTCACAGCTCTCCACTTTAATACTAGATTTGGTTCAACTCATGAGATGTGCCTACACACATTTCATATTGTACTACCTTTACCATTGAACCAAATCCCTTGGGACAATAACAAGTATATGTTTCTAATACGTTTGATGTGCGGAGTTTAGAACTTCCACGCTCTTCTCCATCACAAGATACTAGAGAGCTAAAGATGTTTAATAGCTTAGATACGACATAGAGAACATGCTAAATCTACCAGTTTTCCGGCCTACCAATTCTATAACTAGTTTCTAGAAGACAGAATCAGCTGTAACTTACAATGTTCAATATCACAATGTCTATCATGTAGAAAAGATGCTAGAATCATTAGTTACGCCTAAATACAAGGTCACGGCTTCTAGTCTAAAGTTTTTTATCACTTAGACAAATTCAAAGTGGTTATTTTGCTACTCGTGTTATTGAAAGTTGAAACTAATCATGGTATCGAATTACAAGTTCAATAATCAGCTACTTGTTGCCATATTTGATTTCCCCAATAATAATAAACTAATAATAGTTGTGTCAGTACCTTCATAAAAGCACGTAAATGACAACAGCGCCTTTCGCGTTATTATTAGATTTAATCATCTTTTGTTGTCACCCATTTTTTCTTCTAGTATGTTTTATGGTATCAAATTCAAATCATAAGACTGTTTTTTGGAAGTTTAGTTTCGTGTTTAAATGCGACATTTATCTATTTATTCATCTTTTTCCAATAACCAAGAAATCCCCAAGGCCAGTGGTAAAAGGTTTGAACTCAATGAATAATGGGCCGGCCTCTACCCTAACTATTCATTATTCTTGTAATTTATTTTACATCATTTTAAATTTCTTTTTGTTGTTGTTCTTTATTTGAGCTAATTAAAAATATTGACAGTGCTACATCCTATTAAGCTCTTTTTTATATTACACTATAATAATTATTTTAAGAAAAAAAATGATACACAATCAATCTACTACACCTCAATCCAAACTAGTTGGGAGTATATAATATAAATCCTTCATATTATTTCTTCTATTTGGGAAAAAGGTATTACTAGAAATAAATATTTCTTTTTATCAAAGCACTAGAAATAAATATGTATCTAATTTAATAAATCAGATGCTTAGATTATTACCATATATCATTTTAATACCATTAACCAAACATCTAACAACACTACAAACAACCAGCACTGGAAACCAATCAGACAAAATTAATATGACAAAACCTTCCAGCTTGTTTTTCTATATTCTTCAACACGAAGACTAAAGACAAAAGCACCGAGCAAAGTTCACAAGAGATAATACTACGGCATTATTTAGTCACCATTACAAAAAGTATGAGAAGAAGCCTGGAGTCGGAGAATTTAAGAGGTTCAAACACTTGTATGAGAAGTAAGAAACCCAAGAAATGTTATTTAACATAAAGAAGGAGAAATGGATGGTTTACCGGCATAGATGGCAGCATTACAGGAGTCCCACCAGGAGCATTTACATCACTGAGATCATTTAAAGCCGTCAGCCTTGATGCTAAAAGTAAGGAAGGTGGAAAACAAGATGCTATACTGCACTTACTTCATATAGTTCTTGAAGTATAAATCTTCACGCACTTTAGTAGTAAGATCCACCGCCAGATCAGGGTGTTTCAACTTTAAATGTTTATGGACAAATTCAGCAGCATGGAAGAGCTTTGTACAACCTTTGGCTCCACAACCATACTTCCAGCCATACTTCTCATCCCTAATCTTACGGACATAGGGATCTAAGGCTTCGGCAGCAGCAGCATCAATTTTTTCCTTTGCAGCCATTACCTCCAAAGGATCCCGCCCCTTCAGCCTGTCTTGCCAATGCGAGTCTAGTTTTGTTTCCCACTCTTCTCCGTTGCTTGTCGCATCAGAGGCCTTGCCATCTAGCCTCACATGCCGAAGACCCTTAGCTTCATTTGTCTCAATCACGCCATAATAATCCACCCCATGAATGCGCCACAGATAGGTTAGAAGTGTATCAAGTAGCTCAGTTCCCTCGAGACCTTTTACTGAAGTTAAGCCCCTTATGATAATAACTGGGCCAGAGGAACCATGAGACTTGTCTCTGCTTCCCCTATCATTATCAGACCGAGATAATATGTTATCCTCTATTCCCTTCTCGGAGTCAAGCTTCCTCACAAGTGCCTGTGCTTGTTCAACATCAATCTGGATTCTTCTGGGATCAGAACTCACTTGATGAGCCTTTGGAGCAGCTGAAAGTAAGTCAGTTTCTTTAGTGGACCCTCTCCCATGCCGCCTCCTTTTGCCACTTTCATCTGCTTCTTCATCCGAATTTGGCTCACTTGACTGTCCTGATTTATTTGCAGAAGCAGGTGTAACACCAGGACCTCTATTTTATGCAAAGATTTATCACTTCAGCTAGCAGTACATTATTATTTCACCTTGCACATTATATATATCAAGAACAAACAGATCTTACATGTCTAAAGTTCCACTCTGCAAATCAAGTAAGAAATCCTTTGCCGATTTCCTTGCAAGCTCATCCCTCCTGCAGGACATTAAGACAGAAAGGAAAAGAGTTTAACCAAAATCATACGCCTGACTAGAACAACAGGTAAAAGGTATAAAAGCAGTTAGTCCAAGTAACAAACAAGAGCATCTCCAAAGCTCTGCATACAAAAATTCTGTGCAACGGTATCAACGTGTACCTTTCAATAACAGAAATTAAGTTTGTCGGATGGTATTTGTCTTTCAACCTGCATATACAAAAAAATTCTATTTCAGAGCTCAAACAAATAGAGATAGCAGGGGATGCTAGGTGATCCGGAAGTGTACCATTCTTCATTCTTATGCGCATTAAAATAAGCTCTTTTTTGTGCTTCTATGTACCCAGCCTTGTATTCTTGGTACCTGCATATAAGGAGAATTAGCTCAATTATTTTACAGTGACACATATGAGAGAAATGTAGTCGAAACAAAAAAACGGGTTATACTTAAGCCAACAAATTAAGCTTAAATTGAAACATCTAAAGAACGAGATATCATCTTGTTTCCATTCTCACCTGCGCTCAGCTTCAGCTGGCAAGATATCATCTTCAAGCTCCTGAATGAATTGCTTATAAGACTTCAATCCCTCTCTGCAACATGTTCAAAAGAGTGCATCAATTATTCAAACCAAATGAAAACCCCATTTCAAAGTTTTTAAGAAAGATCGATGAAACAATAGAAGTCCCAAGTAATTTTCATAAAAGTATTCAGCTGAAAGCAAATCACACAAAATGTGTCCGAAGTCTCATATTCTCATGCATAAAGGTACTATTTGGTTGAATGGAAAGGAAAAGAAAGCGCACGAGAGCTAATCAGCCGCATTTAATGAGTGAGAGGATCACATTTACAAACTTCGTTTTCTTGGAAAAAACGACAAGCCTCTGAAAAACGTTCTTTTCCTTTTAAAAAAAAGGGGAGGCCGGGGGGGGGGGGGGGGGGGGGGGGGAGAGGAGATGTTAAGTAGGCTTTTGTGTAGGTTTTACCACCCACATTCTTGCTATTTTACTTTTCTTTTCCATCAAAGCAGACCTGCAAAAAAAATCTTTTCTTCATTTACCTCAAGCCACTTTTCTCAAAAAGGTTTTTCTTGTTACATTCTTGATGCCCAAATAAAAACCAGAGACAAAGAATTCAGTCATCATAATGTTACATGACAAAGATAACATGGGAGCAATCACTTCCACTCAAATAATAGTATTCTCCATGCAGCTGAGCTTGTTACTTGCAAATTAAACACCAACTATAAGACAGTATAGGACTTAATTAACTAGGTGAGAGTAGGGAAAAAGAGGTAGCTCTTTTACAATCATAGAAGTTGCAAAGAGATATAAAACGCATAAACGAGTACCTTTGATTGTTCCCTGCGCCAAAAGTATCTGCAAATCCTCCCCGACCAGGGCCCCAATCTAGCATAAATAAATATAGGTCAAACGTCCATCCCTAGAAATGCAAAACACCACAAGAAGTTTGGAACAGATAATTTGATCATGAATTGTAGTACTAGTACTAGACTAAGGGCTCGTTTGGTAGGATGGATAAGCAAAAATAGTCCTGGGATAAAAATTTAGTGCCGCCGTATCCCACGTTTGGTTGGAATAGAAACTCAGGATAACTAATCCCCGGGATTATATTTCCCAGGATTATAGTGTTTTTTTATCCCACATTGAGGGTGGAATAACAATCCCGGGATAACTTGTTTTCTAACCAAACGAGCCCTAAAAGCTAAGAATGGAAACTGAAGTTGAATCAACCAGACTGCACCTAAAAGAGTATCAAAAAGGTTCAATATAAAGTAGAAGGCAAGACGTAACTTTTTTTTTTTTTGAGGTAAAGGTAACTTAGAAGGCAAGACGTAACTTATTGGAGAAACAAGTGGATTATAAGGGAACCCTCTAAGGCAACAAATAAAGGGTAAGACGTAACTTGTCTGACTTACCAAAATTTGCTAATTAACTATCCTATATAGCAACGAATACATATACGACGCTCTAAAAACATATATTATTCAAAATAGTAGTTAAGCATTAACTAGCAGAAATACTACATGTTCAACACGCCCATTGAAAGCCAAATACTCCAAGAGAGTAAAATATTAATGAAACTGACCACCTCGATAGCCACCTGAGCGGCCTGCAAATCGTCCATGATGCCTCTCATCAGGATAACCAGGTCTACCCCCCATATCACGCTCATAACCGACTTGACGATCATAACCATATCTGCAAAATCAAAAGGTTTTCGAAAGCACCACCATAAGAACACTTGAAAGATAACTTGACAACAGAAAAGATCAAATATGTAATAAAAGAAAAATCATAAGTTCCTCAGGTATAAAGGACAAGAATTATGCTAAAGGGCAAAAACTGTGAATAAGAAAGAGCGTGAACAATAACGAAAGCACTACAAATGATGCTACTTCGGAAAACTAGAAAAGAGTCGAAATAAAGACGAGACAAGCACAGGCAGAAATCCAGTAGCTTCCTCTTATATTTTTTCTTATTTTTTTAACAAATAAACGGTTGATCATTCTTTTGACAAATAAACAGCCAATCATGCTTTTATTTATTCCTGATCTCTGTGTGTCATTCTTTATTAAGGACTCTGCCATCGCACAAAATAGAATTGGCAGATTAGGAACGTGCAACTCAAAAGGTCAATACAAGATTGAGAAATGGAAAGGTCGATGGATATTTTAGCCAGAATAGAGAGGTTAACCATGGATGATAACCTACCTGACACTTGAATTGGGGAAGCAAGAACATTTTCACACTGAAAGAATGCTACAAGCAGATGTGTACTCTGAATCAGGATAATCACCTCTGGCCATGGAAGCTGATATGGAAAACTAAATTGTCATCCAGGGTTATATGCTTCAACTGGATTGCTCTAAATGGAGCATGTTTAACACAAGACAACCTTACATAAGAGGCATCCAGCTGCTCAACGGCCTGGAGCATGTCAGTCACTTATTCCTACATTGTCCAGTCGTCATTGACCTGTGGAATATGTATTACTGTATTTTTTGGTTTAAATTGGGTCATGCCACATCATATGAGAGAGACACGTACAAGTTGGAGTTTATGGAGAGTTGATAAGGTCATCAGGAAAATCTAGTTAATAACTCCTGCAATTATTATTTGGTATATGTGGAATGAAAGGAGCCGAAGATGTCTTTATAGAATCTCAACTCCGAATCAGTCTCTCAAGGCTAAATGTTGCTTAACCTTTATGCTGGATTAAGTTAACACCCGTAATTAGTACTTACCAATTTTTGGGCTTTGTAAGCACCCAAGTTACAGATTGACACATGGTACCAAACTCTTTTTAGGTACTTTTTGTATTTCTGTTTCTGTAATTATTTTGATAAAGATCTCGGTTTCTGTAACCCTACTTTGTGGTTGTGGGAATTCACTGGGTATGTTGTTGTTATCTCTGTTTCTGTAATTATGCATCTTCTTGATGGCTTGTTTAACGAAATACCATTACTTCATCCAAAAAAAATACAATCATTTGTCGCCGAATGCAAGAACTCAAGTCAAAGAGTAAGCTAAAGAAAAAATAACAGAAGATTGTTACCAAGTCAAAAACAAAAAAAAACAAAAAAAAAAAACCTACAGACAGAAGATAGATAACAGTTTTTTGTTATCATATTTGTTTTCCTTGACATCAGGAAATTTGCACCAACATATCAAAGGCTGCTAATAGATCAGATCAGACACACTCCCTAATCTCTAATATAATGTCGAGAAGCCCAAGAAAGTGAATGGTTTTAGCTTTGGAACAAAAGCTGGTCAACATCAGAATAGGTTAGAATGCTGTAGACCAATTCACCTACGCAAAGGTTATAAAGTGATTCCAAGATTGTTCTGCCACTCTTTGGGCATTCAGCAAACGATATGCATAGTTCACAGATTCTACAAAGGTGAAATAACCTGAATTGCGCGGACTCTTGACTTTCATTGCCGCACATGTGTCGGATTCTCCAAAAATGCACTACTTTTGGAGTGTAAGACACGCACCCATCAATATTTTTGGAGAGTCCGAGCAACATAGAAAATAACAGATTGGTAGGTTTCCATTTTCCTTATCAGGTGATCTGAGTGAGGATTCCTACAATGTAAGATCAAGCCACATTCTTGAAAGGTGCAGAGGGCCTAACATTTTTTAAAATAAATTGGACGATTTGCCACTTAAATACCATCCATAAAACCCTTTATTTCGCACAGTTAATCTGTCATAGCTGATCTTGGGCTCATAGGGTTTCCCAAACAATGTTGAGTATTGTCTATGTTTCCAAAGCTTAGAGTCGACCAAATAACACTTAGCACTAGAAATTACTTAACCCATGTGCTTTTATTGCTCACCAGAGAAAGCAGCAGCATTTTTTCTCCTGACACAACTCTTGTTAGATGATGTGTTAAATGCAAGTAGAGTATTAAGAACTCCTAAAACTTCAAAAAGCCCAGCAAATCATCATCCCGAAGACATGGATGCTCCTTCATGCAATTATGCAGACAATTAGGTGATCCTAAATGATTTTGAAGCTGTATCCGGACTCCATGTTTTACTGGTCAAAAGCAGCTTGTTTCCAGTTAATACAGCTCAGAATATGCAGATTTTGACCGCTTATACGGTTGATGAAAGGGAGGCGAACGGTTACGATGAGGTGGCGATGAATATCCGCCACCACATCGATCCCGATAACGAGGATGATGATGAGGTGGAGGACTATGACTAGGCCATACAATTAACTAAATAAGGCTCCTTTCCACAAATTTAACTGCATTCACTACTTAACAGACTGAAAACTACGAATTTATAGAAACTGCACACAAAAAAATGCTAGCTTTACACAAATTTGACAAAATTTCCTCTTTAAAACAGTTAAGAACTAGGATTTTAGAACCACAGGGAAGCTCTAATCAATCAATCAACTATGTCTCCATTCCAAATTAGTTATCCTCGCTTGAATAAATATTCCTATACATCTTCCACTTTGTTCACATCCAATTCATTCCAAAACTAAATAACCTCATCTTTTAACATAAATCAACAACTCTAATATCTAAAAACTCAAACCTATACTAACAGATATAAAAATAAAATAAAAAAGCTTTGTAACTTGCCTTCGATCTCCCTACCCAAAACAACCTCTAGGGCAGAAATATACTAGTCTAACACGCTGATGAACCAACAAGTGCTATATTTCACCACATTTATTGTAGAATTTTCAGTAAGTTCACAACTTTCTTCCTTTTGTCACCCAAAAATCTGTTATTTTTGAGCTTAAAACAAGGTGAATCATTGCTACAATTCTCCACTTATTTATTTCTGTAATCCTACTACTTACCTACAACAACAATAACTGCACCTCAATCCCAGCCTAATTCCTACTGGTTGGCTAATCAAACTAATAATTGCAAGTTTATAACAGTATTTTACAAACATAAGCAGAAAAATTTAAAAAGTCGAAACCTTTGAAACTTTATCTTCGATCACCGTGCGCGAAACCCACCTCTAGGGCTACCACGGAATCCGCCATCATAATAATCTCTAAATGAGCACTTATGCGGCCCATTATCAAAATAGTCCATCAGTCCATGTTCTTTTACATGGAGCACCAATAGTCCACTATGCTTTAATGCACTTTTTTATCTTACCCAAACACTATAAAATTGCTTAAAAACGCCTAAAATAAGTCAATCCAAACAGGCTCCTAATTGGCTATTCATACTAATTATTGAAGGTTTATTTATACTAAGAGTATTTAAGCCAACTGATACCCAATTTGTACACAAAGTTGCCATTTTTAAGAGTATTTACAAACATATATGCAGAAAGAAAAGTAAAAAAGTCGAAACCTTTGTAACTTATCTTCGATCCCTGTGCCCAAAACCACCTCTAGGGCTGAAATATACTAGTCTAATACACTGATGAACCATTAAGTGCTATATTTCACAACATTTATTGTAGTAGTAAGTTCCTACTATTTTCTTCATTTTGTAACCCAGAAATCTGTTATTCTCCAACTGAAAAAAAGGTGAATCATTGTTACCATTCTCCATTTATTTATTTATGTAATCCTACTACTTAGCTATCCGATAGACCCTCAGCTCAAAAGAAGAATAAGAGCCTGTTTGGATAGACTTGTATAACTTATGGTTTTTGGCTTATTTTTGTTATTTGGCTTAACAACAAGTTCTCAAAAGCCCTTTTTTATCTTATTCAAACACTACAAAGTGCTCAAAAGCACCTAAAATAAGCCAATCCAAACAGGCTCATCCATAAAAATTCCTACTGGTTGGCTAATCAGACTAAATAATTAAAGGTTTATAACACAATGTTACAAACATATATGCAGAGAAAACAAAAAAAAAAAAGAGAAGTTGAAACCTCTGTAACTTTACCTTCGATCCGAAACCACCTCTAGGGCTACACGGCGGCCGCCATCATAATCATCTCTACGCGAACACTTATAAGTTTCCCGTTGTCCATGAATTACCAAAATAGTCCATTATCTTTGGTTCATGTTGTTATACATGGAGCACTAATAGTCCACTATCCTTTAAAACACTTTTTTTTATCTTAACCAAACACTATAAAAATGCTTAAAAGCAACTAAAATAAGCCAATCAAGCAGGCTCCTAATTGAGGTCATCCATAAAAATTCCTACTGGTTGGCTAATCAGACTAATTATTGAAGGTTTATAACAGAATTTTACAAACATAAGCAGAAAAATTAAAAAAGTCGAAACCTTTGTAAGTTTACCTTCGATCCCCGTACCCAAAACCACCTCTAGGGCTAAAATATACTAGTCTAACACAGTGATGAGTGCTAGACGACAAGTTTCAAAAGTCTTACTTTATGTGTTAGAACTACGTGCTCAATCAAACACCATCACATAAATAGGGACGGCCGAGTGCTAGTATTTACAAACATATATGCAGAGAAAACAAAAAAAAAGTGGACACATTTGTAAGTTTACCTTCGATCTCCGTGTCCAAAACCACCTCTAGGGCTACCACCACGTCGTCCACCATCATAATCATCTCTACGCGACCTTTTATACGGTTGATGAAACGGAGGCGAACGGTTACGATGAGGTGGTGGCGAATATCCACCACCACCACCGCCGCCGCCGCGTCGATCTCTATAAGGAGGAAAAGGATGATGATGAGGTGGATGTGGATGTGGAGGTGGACTATGACTCGCCCTTGCGCGCTTGTAATCACGCTCTCTAAAATTCGAACGGTCGTAATAGTCGTTACGACCACCACCACCACCTCTAGGGTTACGATCGAAATCTCTGTCTCGGCTATCGCGGTCGCGTGAATCTCTGTCTCGGCGGCGTTCTAAGCTGCGACGCGGTGGAGGAGGTAGTGGTGGTGGTTGTGGTGGTGGAGGAGAAGATGTTGCGGTTATAGGTTCACGGTCACGGTCAAGCGGTGGTGAGGAGGATTTTGACTTTGATTTGCTACGTGAACGGTCACGGTCACGGTCACGGTCACGGCGGCGGTCTAAGGTGTTGTCATCGGCCGGAACGTCTTCCATTACTTCGGCCATAGACGGCGGCGAGGAAACCCTAGCTGAGAGAGTGGGGGAGTGTGTGTTTGTGTGGTGTTTGGTTGTAGATGTGGAAATTAGGGAGTGAGATGGAGAATTGGAGATTTGGGGAGGGGTGGAAAGTAGTAAATGGGAAAATTATGTGTCCTAATGTCTATTTTTGAAAAATATTTACTCACCTTCTAAACATCCGATTTTTAGTAGGCGTTTGGCTATGAAAATCAAATATTTTTCACTTTATTTAGAATTTTGAAATGGGAGGTGAAATTGGAGTTGTGTTTGGTTATAGTTTTTGCAAAGAATATTTGGTAGTTTAAATGTACTGAAAGTATAAACAGGTTTTTTAGTGTTTTTCAAAGTTCAAATACAACTTCAAGTTGTATTTGGAATTTCCATGCCCAAACGTTGATTTTCAAATAAAGTAAAAGCGTTTTCAAGAAAAAAGTGAAAAATTCTTATAACCAAACGGGTCCTTAATGTATTTGTGTAAATACCTTTTTTCATTATTATATATTTTATATTTATATAAGGTTGATACAATTATGTGTAATATTTTTCTCCAAATATAATATTATACAATGTTGTATACTATTGCAGACCGTGTGGTAGGACCGTAGGAGTGGACGTTTGTGTGGTCTTTGTAGATGTGGAAATTTTAGGACGGTTGGGGGGCACAAATGGAGATTTGGAGATTTGGGGAGGGGTGGAAAGTAAATGTTAGATGTTTTAAGGAGATAGAAGGTTTTCGCTTATCACCCCAAAAGTATACTATAGTTACTTCATTTTCCCCATAAATATGAGGTTTCGAAACTTTGCCCCCTTTTTCCTTATGTAAGAGTCTCTTCGAATTGATTTATTTTAGGTAATTTTAAGCCAAAATTTTATGTCATGACAACATCCTAAGGTATCAGCCAGAACATCCATTACTTCGGCCATTAGTGAGAAACCCCATGTGAGAGTGGAGTGGTGTTTGTAGATGTGGGAAATTAGGGAGTGGGGGGAGATGGAGAATTGGAGATTGGCGAGGGGTGGAAAGTAAATTTTAGATTTTGAAGTTTTAGCGATATACTTTAGAAGGTTTTCGTTTACCCCCCAAAAGTAGAGAAAATTACTCTCTGTATGCTGGGAGAAATATTTACGCCATATAGTCCATAATTCGAGATGGAGTTTGTTATCTGGTTTAGTCCATATTTGTGTATAAACACAATTCATACACTTTTATACAAGATTGATACATTATGTGTTAATATTTATCCCAATGTATGATATCATATATTGGGCAACGTGACATAATATTTTATGTTGGATTGTACATTTTTGAAAAATTTCCACAAAAGTATTTTTAAATTATTTAATTTTTTCCATGAAATTGAGCTTTTGAAGTTTAAGCCCTTTTTTCCTGATGCAAATCTCTTTTTATTGTAGAAAAAGTTGGTGTTTATTTGATGGACACAACCTAATTTCTAATTGTTATGATGTGTTATTTTATCTGTTAAAAAGATTATGCTGAATGAATAAAAAATAGATAATTTTATCCATAATAGCTCTTTTGTAGTTGATAAATATATTTTAGAAGATTTTACATGGTGTAAATAACATCTAAGAGATATTTTAAAGAGAAAAGACATGTTTTAACCCCTGAACTTGGCACGAAAACTCAGTTTGGAAACTAAACTTAACTTCTATTTATTTACCCCCTTAACAACTTACGTTTCAATTATTTTCCACCCTAAAAAAATAATATCACTCTCACAATGGGAGGTGTATTACACTCGCGCCACGTCATTGCCACGTCAATGCCACATCATTGCCACGTCATTGCCACATCATTGCCATGTCAAAATTACCAACACTTCATTTTTTGTTTTTCTTTTATTATTTTTTCTCTTTCTCTTTCTTCTTCTTTCTCCTCATCCTCACCCTACTTTTATCAACCACTACGCCGCTACTACCGCCACCGCCGCCGCAAATTGGACGAACTGCCCTTCAAAAAACAAAATCATTACCATCATCTTTAAACCCACATCCACAACCACCACCATCATCTCGCCCAACAAATTTCATCCAACTCCTTCTCAAATTAGCCCCACCATAGCCTCAATCCCTTCTACAAAAGCTCCTTCGTCACATTTGGGTTTGCATAATTAACCTTCTATAAGACCTTTCACCACCGTTAAAAATTGATAGCTTGATGGAGCGAATTGACTCCCGTCCCATTTTGCATCACCATTACAATTTGAGATTAAAAATTAGAACTGCAGCAACTATATAGTAGTAACTAATTGTCTGGTTTTATTTGGGCAAGATAGCCATTATTGGAGTCGAAATAGATACCCAGAACCAGATAAAACCTGGTTGATTTCTCTAATGCGAAATTCTGAAACAAGAAGATGAATAAAAGAAGACCCAATTGATATGAAGTCTCAGGAAAAGAAGAAGATGAGTACTCCGAATGTATCAGTTCTGTTTTTTTTTGCAATCGACTTAGAATATAATTGCACAGCTACTGAAGAAATAACTTTGTTTGAAGAGAAATTCAAATATCAATGGAGATACTGACGCTAATCGACTGTAAAATTGAAGTAAGTGAGAATTGAAACAAACCCATTTCTTCCATAACTTTATTTTTGAAAGAAAATCAAAATCAAGAAACTAAAAAATGGTGAAAATGAAAAGAAAAGCATGATGAGAATATAGAAGAAGAAGCAGCAGCAGCTGGGGGCGGGGGCTGTGGCGGTGGGGGGGCTGTGGAGTGAAGAAGAAGAACAAGAAGAACAAGCAACTGGGGGCGGGGCTGGGGCGGGGTTGTGGAGTGGGAAGAAGAAGCAGCTGGGGGCGGAGTTATGGCGGGGGGAGGGGCTGTGGCGGGGGGGGGGGGGCTGTGGAGTGGGAAGAAGATGGTGGGTGGGGTTGTGGAGTGGGAGGGGATTGTGAAGAAGAGTTTTTATTTTTATTTTATTTTTTAATTGTATAATGTTTATTTTATTTTTTAATTGTATAACCTTTATTTTATTTTTTAATTCATATATATATATATATGAGCGGGTCCACTTTTTTTGTTTAGTTTCCAAACTAAGTTTTCGTGTCAAGTTCAGGGGTTAAAACATGTCTTTTCTCTATTTTAAAACAATAACTATAATTTACAAGCAAGAGACACGGTTTCCACCCTCAACTTGTTCCGAAAGGTCGAGTTCACACTCCAACTAATCAGGCGACTTATTACCTCCCTACACATTTAAAAAGTGAATTTATTTACTTATTCCTAACACAATCCCAAATTTTATGTGGAGTGATGTTATACACGCGCTTAACACGCGTATAATACCGCTTTTAAATATCTTTTTATTTTTGTTTCTTTTTCCCTTAATATTTCCTTTTTATCAAAATACGCTTCTTCTTCCTCGATTTCATTGAAAAATTGATGAAACTCATTTATTGTTTATCCAATTTTCTATCTGCAATACATGGATCTAAGTTGGGTTGCCTATATGTAGACAATTTATGTAGTTTTTTATGTCAAATTTTCAAAATAGAGACTCAAATTACCTTACTTTATTTGGATGAGTGACCACGTCTACGGACTTGGCTTTACCGGAAAATTTTGAAATGTACAGATCTGTCGGAATTGGTATTCTCCGGCGTTTTGTTGCTGAAGCAACGCCATTAACACGCCGTCGCTGCTCTCTCCTTTTCCCCTCTCTTTTGCTTTTGTTTTGAGGTGTATCGGTCAGAGTTTCTTGCCAGCCATATCGTTCTCTCTGCGTATTTCTATGGTCTTTTCAAATCTGGGAACGAGTCTGAAATCATGAATTTGTTATCACCATTTTGGATAACTTTAGGAAGATGAAAGGTTAATAGACAAAAACAAAACAAAAAAAAATCTAATATCAAGTGGTAGACCAGAAAGTGATTAGGATGGAGGAGAATGTATATATAAATAGTAGAATAGTGTGGAATAATAATAATACCCATAGGATCTAGTCTGAGTAATACAAGAGCATCTAAAAGGGAAATAATACAAGTCTGGAATAACATAAAGATAGAGAAGTCTTCAAGGCAGCGAACGGCCATGCTCACCCTGAAAACTCGAAGATAATGCTGAAGTGACTATCAGCCACGTGTAACAGAAGCGAATCCAACTTGATACTCTGCATTCATAAAGGAATACAGCAAGTGCAGGTCAGTACAAAACAACAGTACTGGTAGGTATCCTCGGCCGACTAAGCATAGCTAACACAATTCAGATAATAAAGCAGATAAGCAAACAAAGCAACAAGTACAATTCAAATGTAATCGAATCCAAGTACGCATCATCGCCTAAGTAAACATATAATCCCAAATGAGCCATGTCTGAATGTGTCAAGTTCGAATCTAACGTCACAAGTACAATACTAAAACATCTCAGAATCAAGTCATAATGCAATGCAATAGTGTATGAATGCAATGCAATGCCATGCAAATGCTGTGTACACATGTACTCCGGACGGAAATATCAACATCTCAGTAGCACAACCAGTGTGACTCGTGAAGTCTAAGTGCCACCCGTCCTGGATCTTTGCCTAATAAACAGACGAGACCCCGGATCTTTACCCATGAGGGGTTCTCACCGGCACCACTCTGGGGGACCCGTAGAGTCCATGCACTCACTCAATCAACGATTCCAGAACTAACATCGAATATCGGCCATCTCACGTCATCAAGTAAAATCGAGCCTAGCTCATCAAGTATTTCATCAAATATCATCAGTATCTCAACAGTGTATTATGAAAATGAAAGTGCGTGCAATGCACGTATCAACATCAATAATCATGCTCAACATCACAAATACCAACAATGAGTAAGCCAACAATATATCCGAGTCACGAATACCAACGGTGGGTATGCCAACAATATAACCAAATCACAAGTACCAACAGTGGGTACGCCAACAATATCGTAATCAAGATGATAAACAAAATCCAATATCTATCAACAACTCGTGGCATCAAGCTAACACAATAGAAAAATTAAATCACAACACAACGGGGTGGCTAGTCCCAAACACACAACATGGCCCAACCTAAGGCAATATCCAACCCAACTTCATACCCGAAGGTTCACATGCTGTCTCCGACAATATATCTAAATATATGCTTCGCTATACGAAGTCTCACCAATGGTAAGCCATAACCTACCTGGATAGCCGAACTGCAAACACCAACAAACCACTCTATCGCTTTGCCTTTCCGCTGAGCCTCAGAACCAAAGCAGTCTAGGCATATTCGAAATCTAGATTAGAAATCATGAAGAATGATACTAATATTACTACTATTCAATTTAGGTCAATCTAACCCTAGAAATTGGGAAAACGGGACCCACAAGGGCAAAACGAACAATTCGAAAGAAAAATATCAAATTAAGCTCTAGGTGATCATAACCTAACCACTAATTGCTAAATTAACCCATAGAGTTACCCAATTTCGAATTTAAAGCAAAACTCCCAATTTGGGTATAAGCCCTAACTCTTAGATTCCGAAATTCAACACTAAAAATGGAAGATATATGATTAACAAGCTTAGATTCATCAAAATCTAACATAAACACCATCAATTTCATCATTAATAAGCCTAGGGAAAATGTTCATCAAAACCCACTTTCATCTTCCATTACTAAGGGATTATTAATGGAAAGAGGGAATCTATGATGATAAGGATTAATGAAATAGAAGAGGGATAACAAGATTTGCCTCCAAGAGTATTCCCAAAATATCTCCAAGAACAGTCCCCAATAGCTCTAATTTCGAAATGGGAATAAATGAGGGTCTAAAGGCTTTTAACACTTCATTAATTATACACACTGCCTGTCACCCGCTTTGGCGACATTAGGACCGCTCCAGCAGCAGGGTTACTACTCCAGTGGTACCTCTGCCGCGGTGCTGATGCCGCCAAAGCGGGCGGCAGACACTAGAAAATTCACCCAAGTGTCACAATTCAATCCGATTTTCCGACTAATTTCCGAAGCCATCTGCTCACATACAATACACATAGACACACATAAAAATACGCTACGAAAGAGCCTGTGGCCTAGGAATTTCCAACGGAGGTCTCGTTGACCGAGTCATCCCCCGATACCTTAATTCCAATTTCCCAACCCAAGTCTCAAAATACATCTGAGTGTATTGGGAACCGAACCAAATACCCATACAAGTTCTAAACGACAGTCCGGACCTCTCGTAATCGACGAAATTCCGAAAAAGGTCCATTTACCCAAAAGACAACTTTGGGTAGACCATTTTTCACTTTAAGCCCATATTTCACAAAAGTAGCCCGAATCCGGCCTAGACACCTCGGGAAGCGTGCCAACGATCCCTTCGGATAAAAAATGAGCTAATCAATGCTCGGGAAAGAACGAAAATGTCGAAAAGACTATAATGACCAAACGGGTCGTTACAAGTGTGCGATTCGAATTTAGTCGAGGTTCAATATGAATACCAGACACCGAATGAGAAACAAAAAAAAACTAATTTCTAATTGTTATGACGTGTTTTTTATTAAAAAGATCCTGATGAATAAATAAATATGTAAAAAAAAATTATGAGTAAATACTCTTTTATAGTTGATAGATATATTTTATATGTGAAAAGTATGTCAAATCCTACCACAAGTAAGTGAAACTGAGATTTTAAAAAATTCACGAGTAGTGATTTAAAAATATTGATATGTCAAGAATATAATAACTATTTAAATTATTAATATTTGTATTTATTTATTAAAATATTAATATGTATAGAAATAGCCATTCAACAACAACATACCCAGTGTAATCCGATAAGTGAGTTCTGTGGAGGGTAGGATGTACGCAGACCATACCTTAACTTTGAGTGCAAAGAAGTTGTTTCCGAAAGACCCTCGGCTAGAAAGGAAAGAAAATTAAAGAAAAGAAAGGAAAGTAGAAGAAAAGGAAATTAAAGGAAAAAGAGTAATCGACGCAGACATTCAAAAATAATAAAATGTAAAAATGAAGATGACAGCAAAAGAGCAAGATAAAAAGCAACAACACAAGACAAAGTGATACACATTAAAGAGTAGACAACTACGCGATTACTAAATACTACTACTACTAAGAAATACGTGTATTGGGGTTGGACCCTATCTCTCCAACCTACAGTGTGACATCACTCGACTAATTACTACCCTAATCTCTGACCTCCACACTTTCCTATCTAGGGTCATGTCCTTAGTAAGCTAAAGTTGTACCATGTCTTGTCTATCACCTTTCCCAGTTCTTCTTCGGCCTACCTTTACCTCTCATAACTCCTGCAATAGCCAAACTCTCACACCTCCTTATTAGCGCATCCTCACACCTCCTATTCACACATGCCAAACTGTTTCAGACTCACTTCCCTCATTTTGTCTGCAACAGAGGTACTCCTATGTTGTCCTGAATAACTTCGTTCCTAATCATATCTCTCCTAGTATGCCCGCACATCCATTTAAGCATCCTCATCTCTGCCACATTCATCTTCTAGACGTGAGTATTCTTGACTGACCAACATTTTGCTCCATACAACAAAGTTAGTCTAACCACCACTCTATAAAACTTACCTTTAAGCCTTGGCGACACATTCTTATTGCACGAAACCCCAGAAGCAAGCCTCCATTTCACCCACCCCTCTCCAATACGATGTGCGACATCCTCGTCAATCTCCCACTTTCCTTGAATTATGGACTCAAGATACTTGAAGCTTCATTTCTTGGAGATGACTTGCGCATCAATCTTCACTTCCACCTCTGGCTCAAGCATTACGTCACTAAACCTACACTCCATATACTCTATTTTAGTCCTGCTTAACCTGAAACATTTAGACTATAGGGCCTGTCGCCAAACTTCCAACCTAGTGTTATCTCCTCCACGCGTCTCGTCAACCAATACTATGTCATTAGCGAGTAGCATACACCATAACACCTCCCCTTTAATATTCAATTTATCCATCGCTAAAGCAAATAGCCATTCATATTAACATTAGTACAAATAACTTTGTATGTTTATCCATAAGAGGTTTTTCTTGTTTTTTACAATAAATTAACACTAAAGAGGGAGAAAATAATAAATACAATAGAAATTAATAGATAACGGAAATAAAATGAAAATATTAAGTATTTCTATTAATGATCTATTTCTGAACAATAACGGTGACTAACATTTTAAATAATCTTTTTGAGAAATAAACCTCAAATATATCTATCTTTTATATTAAAGAAAATAGTCAAATGCCCCCTCAACGTTTGGCCGGTTTAATTATGATGCACCCAACCTTTGCGGGCGACCTATTACCCCCCTGAGCATGTTAAAAGTGAAATATTTTACCCCCTAAATCCTCCAACAGTAGTGCTTTTTTTAAGGATACGGCACGGCTATGGCACCACTATTGACCGGTCCGAGCAATATAACCTGCAGGCTGTACTAAACTTCTAAATATGGTTAACGATACGATACAAAGGAGTTTTAAGATTTTCTTGTGATCTTGTCATCCATTTATGTTTAGCTTAGAGCTTTTGACTCACTATCAAATATTGAATACATCAAATTAAGGTGATGGAGACACAAAGCACATCGGTTCTCCCACTGCAAAGCCACGCTCTCTTGAAATACCTTCCGTAAGTATTATGATGTGATGCTCTTTCATAACAATCAAATTTCCAGTTTCAAATATTGAAAGCAAGTTTTGTTACATTCTTTAGGGTGCAGTTACTGTCGGACGTGTTGCTGATAAGGCAGATGTGGTCATTCCGGTGCCTACAGGTAATGAAACCAGTTTTGTGAAAGAATTTAGCTTATTTACTGTCAGTTTATTAATTTTACACTATCAGTGTAATTTAACCTGTTGTAATCTGTTGTCTGTCTTATTTTTTCACGTAAATAGTTCCACCATACCTGTCGTATTTCTCAAGTAGTTAGTTTCCCTTATTATAGATAGTTACTTGTAATTATCTTTTTGGTGACCTGATAATATAAAAATCCTTTTGCGCTATTAGTGTATAGAAGTTAAACTCTTACAGAAATGCCTCCCTTTTTTCGCCTTTTCAAGGTGAAAAATTGTATGCCTGAAATGCTGATCAGCTTCCACCAGAATCTAAGATAATTTATGGATATTAAAATTTGTGATTTCTCTTATATATATATATTGATTATGAAAACAAACTTAATTTCTTGATGTAATCCCCTCTTTTCCAATTCTTAAAACATTGTTAAAGCAAGGAAATGAAAAGCCTTTAGACTCAAGGTAATAAATTGGTTGCCAAACAAAACATTTAGTTTCTGCCCGTAGCTGAAAATCTGTTGATGTACAAAACAGTATCTGGTGTACATGCTCGGTTGCAAAACATGGAGGAGTATCTCGTAGTGACAGATTTAGACAGCACGAATGGCACATTCATTGGTGAGAAGAGGCTCCAACCTGGTGTGGCTGCTGCTGCATTACCTGGAAGTATCGTGACATTTGGTACAACTTTTGTAGCCGATCCTACATTTTACTTTCAGCATCCTATTTACCTCTTCCTTTAAAGAGTAATGAAAATTGGATTTAACTTATATACACTGACAATATAAAAACCCTCACATAATCAGTGTAATTTAATTTCTTATAGCATGATGCATGTTTTATTTTTCGGGTAACTAGTTCTACTTGTCATGGTTATGGACAGTTATTTGTAGTTATCTTTTAAGTGACCTGATAGTGTAAAAACTCTCTAATAATATAAGGTATATAAGTTAAACTCATGAAAAATTCATTGGTGTAGCAATAAATTAGGGAATAGGTTTAATTAGGCCAGAGTCCTCAAAAGTGAGGCCACCTTAATTAAGTCAAGAGAAAAACATGTGTTAATGGCTAATCTGTAGTGTTGGATATTGGAGTACATATGTAGCATTAACCAAATGAAATGTTTCATGTCCCTTGTCTTTTATGTTATGAGAAACATTAAAAATTTATAAGATAAGTAAAAGGGGAAGGAAAAAAAACTATGTTGATGGACAGAGTTACCCGATACCAATAGTGGTGGGAGGTAATAGGTACCCCATGGAATTAGTCGAGGTGCGCGTAAAATGTTCCGGACACCACGGTTATCAAAAAAAAAAGGGAAAAAGATTTATGAGCATTTCTAGGGGAATGTTGGGATATCATCAGTTAGGGAATTGGTATGAAAGATCCCCTTACCAATTCCATGAAGCAAATATCTAGCTTAGGTATGTTGAGAAAGCCTTGTCGCATCATCTTTGTGGGGAAAAAAAGGCATATACTTATAGTAGATGTTCAGGCTTTCATTTCCATTCACTGAAATTTTTCTCAGTATTTTTTTATAATTTACGGGGTGGTCGTATTGCTTGTGCGATTTTATCAATTATTTGACTTATATAGACTGACAGTATAAAAGACATTTAAGCTATTGGTGTAGTTTAAACTATTGTTGCATGTTATCTTTTTCTTCTTTTTTTTTTGGAGGGGGGCGGGGGGGTTACCAATCCCACTTGTTATCATTTAGGTGACCTGATACTTTAAAAGTTCTTTTAAACCGTCTGTTTATAGAAGTTAAACTCGTATATTGTATGTGTCAACTTTCTGCTACCTCAAGTTGATTGTCTTTTCAAAAAATTACTCATTCAGGGGATACCAATTTGGCAATATTTCGAGTCGCAAAGCTTGAGAAGTTGGAAACTACTGCATCTGATTCTGAACCAGAAGAAGTTGAAGCTAATACAAAAGAAGAAGAGCCAAGCAGCAGCTAAAAAGTCACAAATTCCATTTTTCTGCAATAATTTTGTAAACAGAGGATATATATATATATATATATGTGTGATTTTGTTGAACTTATGTTTGTCCATTTTCTTCTTGACTTGGGTTTAAGTACCCCTTTGTTTTTCTTTCCCACCACTTTGTATATTACTTGGTTTTTGTTTCTTTTTCTTCTGTACTAAAAGACTAGTATGTCATTATATCTTCTGCAGAAAATGGCCAAATATACCCTAATGTATTCAATATAGAAAAACTTTACCTTCCGTTTCAAAAGTGTCTCATTCAATTGAAGAAATTTCAATCACAAGAAAGAAAGCTCGAACAAAATAAAGTTGACCAGGAGTGCCAAACCACTCTAATATCTTCACCCTTGCACCACCCTATGCTATTATACTTGAACTAGGGGCCCATTCCCTTGTGCTTTTATACACATGGAAATATCTTTTCTTATCAATTTGCCTTCATAAAAAAAAAGTCAAATTTCTTTGAGTTTGGTTACTACTATTTTAGTGTTCACCCTCTCATCCCTATTAGCCAAATGGCCCAAAATTTGCCATCATTGGCTAACAGAAACTGTTTTCCCTATTAAAAATTACAATTTATTTATTTTGGAAAAATTGCCACCCATTAATAATTAAACCCCCACCCCTAATGTATTCCCCATTTTAAACCCCTCCTTTTTAATTACCAGTTTGAAATTAGAATACTCATTTGTTAGGATCTTCATCAGCTCCAATATTTTCACAAGATTTTTTTTTATTTTACCATTAAATTCGTAGGGTTAGGCTTTTAATTTTCAACTTCTTCTCCGATTCTATAAATAAAATGTCTCAAAATTCGAGTAGTTTTTCACTAAGTCATCATTGAGTTGCATTGTTTTGTCTACCATTGCTAGTATGGGTAACGAAATCAGCTTTCTAGTCAATAACAACAACAACAACCCAGTGAAATCCCACAACGTGGGGTCTGCGGAGGGTAGAGTGTACACAGACCTTACTCCTACCAAGGTAGAACAGCTTTCTAGTCAATGTTGCGTAATATTATTGAGCATTTCAAAGTGAGATTTTGTTGGTAAAATGGACGTGTATGTTCTTTTAGGTAGTTTGCTTTCTTAGTCAATCTTATGTGAAATAGAGACATATTGTTGGTGAAATGAAATTGGTTCTTGATTTATATGTTAATGTGTACCAATTGAATGCTAAAAAGTAATGTTGGGAATGGAGTTGGTGTTTTAAAAGTTGAGTTTGATACAGAACTTAAAGGTGAAATATTTTACCCCCTAAATCCTCCAACAGTAGTGCTTTTTTTAAGGATACGGCACGGCTATGGCACCACTATTGACCGGTCCGAGCAATATAACCTGCAGGCTGTACTAAACTTCTAAATATGGTTAACGATACGATACAAAGGAGTTTTAAGAATTTCTTGTGATCTTGTCATCCATTTATGTTTAGCTTAGAGCTTTTGACTCACTATCAAATATTGAATACATCAAATTAAGGTGATGGAGACACAAAGCACATCGGTTCTCCCACTGCAAAGCCACGCTCTCTTGAAATACCTTCCGTAAGTATTATGATGTGATGCTCTTTCATAACAATCAAATTTCCAGTTTCAAATATTGAAAGCAAGTTTTGTTACATTCTTTAGGGTGCAGTTACTGTCGGACGTGTTGCTGATAAGGCAGATGTGGTCATTCCGGTGCCTACAGGTAATGAAACCAGTTTTGTGAAAGAATTTAGCTTATTTACTGTCAGTTTATTAATTTTACACTATCAGTGTAATTTAACCTGTTGTAATCTGTTGTCTGTCTTATTTTTTCACGTAAATAGTTCCACCATACCTGTCGTATTTCTCAAGTAGTTAGTTTCCCTTATTATAGATAGTTACTTGTAATTATCTTTTTGGTGACCTGATAATATAAAAATCCTTTTGCGCTATTAGTGTATAGAAGTTAAACTCTTACAGAAATGCCTCCCTTTTTTCGCCTTTTCAAGGTGAAAAATTGTATGCCTGAAATGCTGAGAAATACTATGCCACATCATTGCCTTTTTTGTTTTTCTTTTATTATTTTTTCTCTTTCTCTTTCTTCTTCTTTCTCCTCATCCTCACCCTACTTTTATCAACCACTACGCCGCTACTACCGCCACCGCCGCCGCAAATTGGACGAACTGCCCTTCAAAAAACAAAATCATTACCATCATCTTTAAACCCACATCCACAACCACCACCATCATCTCGCCCAACAAATTTCATCCAACTCCTTCTCAAATTAGCCCCACCATAGCCTCAATCCCTTCTACAAAAGCTCCTTCGTCACATTTGGGTTTGCATAATTAACCTTCTATAAGACCTTTCACCACCGTTAAAAATTGATAGCTTGATGGAGCGAATTGACTCCCGTCCCATTTTGCATCACCATTACAATTTGAGATTAAAAATTAGAACTGCAGCAACTATATAGTAGTAACTAATTGTCTGGTTTTATTTGGGCAAGATAGCCATTATTGGAGTCGAAATAGATACCCAGAACTAGATAAAACCTGGTTGATTTCTCTAATGCGAAATTCTGAAACAAGAAGATGAATAAAAGAAGACCCAATTGATATGAAGTCTCAGGAAAAGAAGAAGATGAGTACTCCGAATGTATCAGTTCTGTTTTTTTTTGCAATCGACTTAGAATATAATTGCACAGCTACTGAAGAAATAACTTTGTTTGAAGAGAAATTCAAATATCAATGGAGATACTGACGCTAATCGACTGTAAAATTGAAGTAAGTGAGAATTGAAACAAACCCATTTCTTCCATAACTTTATTTTTGAAAGAAAATCAAAATCAAGAAACTAAAAAATGGTGAAAATGAAAAGAAAAGCATGATGAGAATATAGAAGAAGAAGCAGCAGCAGCTGGGGGCGGGGGCTGTGGCGGTGGGGGGGCTGTGGAGTGAAGAAGAAGAACAAGAAGAACAAGCAACTGGGGGCGGGGCTGGGGCGGGGTTGTGGAGTGGGAAGAAGAAGCAGCTGGGGGCGGAGTTATGGCGGGGGGAGGGGCTGTGGCGGGGGGGGGGGGGCTGTGGAGTGGGAAGAAGATGGTGGGTGGGGTTGTGGAGTGGGAGGGGATTGTGAAGAAGAGTTTTTATTTTTATTTTATTTTTTAATTGTATAATGTTTATTTTATTTTTTAATTGTATAACCTTTATTTTATTTTTTAATTCATATATATATATATATGAGCGGGTCCACTTTTTTTGTTTAGTTTCCAAACTAAGTTTTCGTGTCAAGTTCAGGGGTTAAAACATGTCTTTTCTCTATTTTAAAACAATAACTATAATTTACAAGCAAGAGACACGGTTTCCACCCTCAACTTGTTCCGAAAGGTCGAGTTCACACTCCAACTAATCAGGCGACTTATTACCTCCCTACACATTTAAAAAGTGAATTTATTTACTTATTCCTAACACAATCCCAAATTTTATGTGGAGTGATGTTATACACGCGCTTAACACGCGTATAATACCGCTTTTAAATATCTTTTTATTTTTGTTTCTTTTTCCCTTAATATTTCCTTTTTATCAAAATACGCTTCTTCTTCCTCGATTTCATTGAAAAATTGATGAAACTCATTTATTGTTTATCCAATTTTCTATCTGCAATACATGGATCTAAGTTGGGTTGCCTATATGTAGACAATTTATGTAGTTTTTTATGTCAAATTTTCAAAATAGAGACTCAAATTACCTTACTTTATTTGGATGAGTGACCACGTCTACGGACTTGGCTTTACCGGAAAATTTTGAAATGTACAGATCTGTCGGAATTGGTATTCTCCGGCGTTTTGTTGCTGAAGCAACGCC
This sequence comes from Lycium barbarum, assembly GCF_019175385.1. Classification (NCBI taxonomy): domain Eukaryota; kingdom Viridiplantae; phylum Streptophyta; class Magnoliopsida; order Solanales; family Solanaceae; genus Lycium; species Lycium barbarum. Next base: position 18,046,312 of record NC_083338.1, read on the forward strand.
ATTAACACGCCGTCGCTGCTCTCTCCTTTTCCCCTCTCTTTTGCTTTTGTTTTGAGGTGTATCGGTCAGAGTTTCTTGCCAGCCATATCGTTCTCTCTGCGTATTTCTATGGTCTTTTCAAATCTGGGAACGAGTCTGAAATCATGAATTTGTTATCACCATTTTGGATAACTTTAGGAAGATGAAAGGTTAATAGACAAAAACAAAACAAAAAAAAATCTAATATCAAGTGGTAGACCAGAAAGTGATTAGGATGGAGGAGAATGTATATATAAATAGTAGAATAGTGTGGAATAATAATAATACCCATAGGATCTAGTCTGAGTAATACAAGAGCATCTAAAAGGGAAATAATACAAGTCTGGAATAACATAAAGATAGAGAAGTCTTCAAGGCAGCGAACGGCCATGCTCACCCTGAAAACTCGAAGATAATGCTGAAGTGACTATCAGCCACGTGTAACAGAAGCGAATCCAACTTGATACTCTGCATTCATAAAGGAATACAGCAAGTGCAGGTCAGTACAAAACAACAGTACTGGTAGGTATCCTCGGCCGACTAAGCATAGCTAACACAATTCAGATAATAAAGCAGATAAGCAAACAAAGCAACAAGTACAATTCAAATGTAATCGAATCCAAGTACGCATCATCGCCTAAGTAAACATATAATCCCAAATGAGCCATGTCTGAATGTGTCAAGTTCGAATCTAACGTCACAAGTACAATACTAAAACATCTCAGAATCAAGTCATAATGCAATGCAATAGTGTATGAATGCAATGCAATGCCATGCAAATGCTGTGTACACATGTACTCCGGACGGAAATATCAACATCTCAGTAGCACAACCAGTGTGACTCGTGAAGTCTAAGTGCCACCCGTCCTGGATCTTTGCCTAATAAACAGACGAGACCCCGGATCTTTACCCATGAGGGGTTCTCACCGGCACCACTCTGGGGGACCCGTAGAGTCCATGCACTCACTCAATCAACGATTCCAGAACTAACATCGAATATCGGCCATCTCACGTCATCAAGTAAAATCGAGCCTAGCTCATCAAGTATTTCATCAAATATCATCAGTATCTCAACAGTGTATTATGAAAATGAAAGTGCGTGCAATGCACGTATCAACATCAATAATCATGCTCAACATCACAAATACCAACAATGAGTAAGCCAACAATATATCCGAGTCACGAATACCAACGGTGGGTATGCCAACAATATAACCAAATCACAAGTACCAACAGTGGGTACGCCAACAATATCGTAATCAAGATGATAAACAAAATCCAATATCTATCAACAACTCGTGGCATCAAGCTAACACAATAGAAAAATTAAATCACAACACAACGGGGTGGCTAGTCCCAAACACACAACATGGCCCAACCTAAGGCAATATCCAACCCAACTTCATACCCGAAGGTTCACATGCTGTCTCCGACAATATATCTAAATATGTGCTTCGCTATACGAAGTCTCACCAATGGTAAGCCATAACCTACCTGGATAGCCGAACTGCAAACACCAACAAACCACTCTATCGCTTTGCCTTTCCGCTGAGCCTCAGAACCAAAGCAGTCTAGGCATATTCGAAATCTAGATTAGAAATCATGAAGAATGATACTAATATTACTACTATTCAATTTAGGTCAATCTAACCCTAGAAATTGGGAAAACGGGACCCACAAGGGCAAAACGAACAATTCGAAAGAAAAATATCAAATTAAGCTCTAGGTGATCATAACCTAACCACTAATTGCTAAATTAACCCATAGAGTTACCCAATTTCGAATTTAAAGCAAAACTCCCAATTTGGGTATAAGCCCTAACTCTTAGATTCCGAAATTCAACACTAAAAATGGAAGATATATGATTAACAAGCTTAGATTCATCAAAATCTAACATAAACACCATCAATTTCATCATTAATAAGCCTAGGGAAAATGTTCATCAAAACCCACTTTCATCTTCCATTACTAAGGGATTATTAATGGAAAGAGGGAATCTATGATGATAAGGATTAATGAAATAGAAGAGGGATAACAAGATTTGCCTCCAAGAGTATTCCCAAAATATCTCCAAGAACAGTCCCCAATAGCTCTAATTTCGAAATGGGAATAAATGAGGGTCTAAAGGCTTTTAACACTTCATTAATTATACACACTGCCTGTCACCCGCTTTGGCGACATTAGGACCGCTCCAGCAGCAGGGTTACTACTCCAGTGGTACCTCTGCCGCGGTGCTGATGCCGCCAAAGCGGGCGGCAGACACTAGAAAATTCACCCAAGTGTCACAATTCAATCCGATTTTCCGACTAATTTCCGAAGCCATCTGCTCACATACAATACACATAGACACACATAAAAATACGCTACGAAAGAGCCTGTGGCCTAGGAATTTCCAACGGAGGTCTCGTTGACCGAGTCATCCCCCGATACCTTAATTCCAATTTCCCAACCCAAGTCTCAAAATACATCTGAGTGTATTGGGAACCGAACCAAATACCCATACAAGTTCTAAACGACAGTCCGGACCTCTCGTAATCGACGAAATTCCGAAAAAGGTCCATTTACCCAAAAGACAACTTTGGGTAGACCATTTTTCACTTTAAGCCCATATTTCACAAAAGTAGCCCGAATCCGGCCTAGACACCTCGGGAAGCGTGCCAACGATCCCTTCGGATAAAAAATGAGCTAATCAATGCTCGGGAAAGAACGAAAATGTCGAAAAGACTATAATGACCAAACGGGTCGTTACAAGTGTGCGATTCGAATTTAGTCGAGGTTCAATATGAATACCAGACACCGAATGAGAAACAAAAAAAAACTAATTTCTAATTGTTATGACGTGTTTTTTATTAAAAAGATCCTGATGAATAAATAAATATGTAAAAAAAAATTATGAGTAAATACTCTTTTATAGTTGATAGATATATTTTATATGTGAAAAGTATGTCAAATCCTACCACAAGTAAGTGAAACTGAGATTTTAAAAAATTCACGAGTAGTGATTTAAAAATATTGATATGTCAAGAATATAATAACTATTTAAATTATTAATATTTGTATTTATTTATTAAAATATTAATATGTATAGAAATAGCCATTCAACAACAACATACCCAGTGTAATCCGATAAGTGAGTTCTGTGGAGGGTAGGATGTACGCAGACCATACCTTAACTTTGAGTGCAAAGAAGTTGTTTCCGAAAGACCCTCGGCTAGAAAGGAAAGAAAATTAAAGAAAAGAAAGGAAAGTAGAAGAAAAGGAAATTAAAGGAAAAAGAGTAATCGACGCAGACATTCAAAAATAATAAAATGTAAAAATGAAGATGACAGCAAAAGAGCAAGATAAAAAGCAACAACACAAGACAAAGTGATACACATTAAAGAGTAGACAACTACGCGATTACTAAATACTACTACTACTAAGAAATACGTGTATTGGGGTTGGACCCTATCTCTCCAACCTACAGTGTGACATCACTCGACTAATTACTACCCTAATCTCTGACCTCCACACTTTCCTATCTAGGGTCATGTCCTTAGTAAGCTAAAGTTGTACCATGTCTTGTCTATCACCTTTCCCAGTTCTTCTTCGGCCTACCTTTACCTCTCATAACTCCTGCAATAGCCAAACTCTCACACCTCCTTATTAGCGCATCCTCACACCTCCTATTCACACATGCCAAACTGTTTCAGACTCACTTCCCTCATTTTGTCTGCAACAGAGGTACTCCTATGTTGTCCTGAATAACTTCGTTCCTAATCATATCTCTCCTAGTATGCCCGCACATCCATTTAAGCATCCTCATCTCTGCCACATTCATCTTCTAGACGTGAGTATTCTTGACTGACCAACATTTTGCTCCATACAACAAAGTTAGTCTAACCACCACTCTATAAAACTTACCTTTAAGCCTTGGCGACACATTCTTATTGCACGAAACCCCAGAAGCAAGCCTCCATTTCACCCACCCCTCTCCAATACGATGTGCGACATCCTCGTCAATCTCCCACTTTCCTTGAATTATGGACTCAAGATACTTGAAGCTTCATTTCTTGGAGATGACTTGCGCATCAATCTTCACTTCCACCTCTGGCTCAAGCATTACGTCACTAAACCTACACTCCATATACTCTATTTTAGTCCTGCTTAACCTGAAACATTTAGACTATAGGGCCTGTCGCCAAACTTCCAACCTAGTGTTATCTCCTCCACGCGTCTCGTCAACCAATACTATGTCATTAGCGAGTAGCATACACCATAACACCTCCCCTTTAATATTCAATTTATCCATCGCTAAAGCAAATAGCCATTCATATTAACATTAGTACAAATAACTTTGTATGTTTATCCATAAGAGGTTTTTCTTGTTTTTTACAATAAATTAACACTAAAGAGGGAGAAAATAATAAATACAATAGAAATTAATAGATAACGGAAATAAAATGAAAATATTAAGTATTTCTATTAATGATCTATTTCTGAACAATAACGGTGACTAACATTTTAAATAATCTTTTTGAGAAATAAACCTCAAATATATCTATCTTTTATATTAAAGAAAATAGTCAAATGCCCCCTCAACGTTTGGCCGGTTTAATTATGATGCACCCAACCTTTGCGGGCGACCTATTACCCCCCTGAGCATGTTAAAAGTGAAATATTTTACCCCCTAAATCCTCCAACAGTAGTGCTTTTTTTAAGGATACGGCACGGCTATGGCACCACTATTGACCGGTCCGAGCAATATAACCTGCAGGCTGTACTAAACTTCTAAATATGGTTAACGATACGATACAAAGGAGTTTTAAGATTTTCTTGTGATCTTGTCATCCATTTATGTTTAGCTTAGAGCTTTTGACTCACTATCAAATATTGAATACATCAAATTAAGGTGATGGAGACACAAAGCACATCGGTTCTCCCACTGCAAAGCCACGCTCTCTTGAAATACCTTCCGTAAGTATTATGATGTGATGCTCTTTCATAACAATCAAATTTCCAGTTTCAAATATTGAAAGCAAGTTTTGTTACATTCTTTAGGGTGCAGTTACTGTCGGACGTGTTGCTGATAAGGCAGATGTGGTCATTCCGGTGCCTACAGGTAATGAAACCAGTTTTGTGAAAGAATTTAGCTTATTTACTGTCAGTTTATTAATTTTACACTATCAGTGTAATTTAACCTGTTGTAATCTGTTGTCTGTCTTATTTTTTCACGTAAATAGTTCCACCATACCTGTCGTATTTCTCAAGTAGTTAGTTTCCCTTATTATAGATAGTTACTTGTAATTATCTTTTTGGTGACCTGATAATATAAAAATCCTTTTGCGCTATTAGTGTATAGAAGTTAAACTCTTACAGAAATGCCTCCCTTTTTTCGCCTTTTCAAGGTGAAAAATTGTATGCCTGAAATGCTGATCAGCTTCCACCAGAATCTAAGATAATTTATGGATATTAAAATTTGTGATTTCTCTTATATATATATATTGATTATGAAAACAAACTTAATTTCTTGATGTAATCCCCTCTTTTCCAATTCTTAAAACATTGTTAAAGCAAGGAAATGAAAAGCCTTTAGACTCAAGGTAATAAATTGGTTGCCAAACAAAACATTTAGTTTCTGCCCGTAGCTGAAAATCTGTTGATGTACAAAACAGTATCTGGTGTACATGCTCGGTTGCAAAACATGGAGGAGTATCTCGTAGTGACAGATTTAGACAGCACGAATGGCACATTCATTGGTGAGAAGAGGCTCCAACCTGGTGTGGCTGCTGCTGCATTACCTGGAAGTATCGTGACATTTGGTACAACTTTTGTAGTTGATCCTACATTTTACTTTCAGCATCCTATTTACCTCTTCCTTTAAAGAGTAATGAAAATTGGATTTAACTTATATACACTGACAATATAAAAAACCCTCACATAATCAGTGTAATTTAATTTCTTATAGCATGATGCATGTTTTATTTTTCGGGTAACTAGTTCTACTTGTCATGGTTATGGACAGTTATTTGTAGTTATCTTTTAAGTGACCTGATAGTGTAAAAACTCTCTAATAATATAAGGTATATAAGTTAAACTCATGAAAAATTCATTGGTGTAGCAATAAATTAGGGAATAGGTTTAATTAGGCCAGAGTCCTCAAAAGTGAGGCCACCTTAATTAAGTCAAGAGAAAAACATGTGTTAATGGCTAATCTGTAGTGTTGGATATTGGAGTACATATGTAGCATTAACCAAATGAAATGTTTCATGTCCCTTGTCTTTTATGTTATGAGAAACATTAAAAATTTATAAGATAAGTAAAAGGGGAAGGAAAAAAAACTATGTTGATGGACAGAGTTACCCGATACCAATAGTGGTGGGAGGTAATAGGTACCCCATGGAATTAGTCGAGGTGCGCGTAAAATGTTCCGGACACCACGGTTATCAAAAAAAAAAGGGAAAAAGATTTATGAGCATTTCTAGGGGAATGTTGGGATATCATCAGTTAGGGAATTGGTATGAAAGATCCCCTTACCAATTCCATGAAGCAAATATCTAGCTTAGGTATGTTGAGAAAGCCTTGTCGCATCATCTTTGTGGGGAAAAAAAGGCATATACTTATAGTAGATGTTCAGGCTTTCATTTCCATTCACTGAAATTTTTCTCAGTATTTTTTTATAATTTACGGGGTGGTCGTATTGCTTGTGCGATTTTATCAATTATTTGACTTATATAGACTGAAAGTATAAAAGACATTTAAGCTATTGGTGTAGTTTAAACTATTGTTGCATGTTATCTTTTTCTTCTTTTTTTTTTGGAGGGGGGCGGGGGGGTTACCAATCCCACTTGTTATCATTTAGGTGACCTGATACTTTAAAAGTTCTTTTAAACCGTCTGTTTATAGAAGTTAAACTCGTATATTGTATGTGTCAACTTTCTGCTACCTCAAGTTGATTGTCTTTTCAAAAAATTACTCATTCAGGGGATACCAATTTGGCAATATTTCGAGTCGCAAAGCTTGAGAAGTTGGAAACTACTGCATCTGATTCTGAACCAGAAGAAGTTGAAGCTAATACAAAAGAAGAAGAGCCAAGCAGCAGCTAAAAAGTCACAAGTTCCATTTTTCTGCAATAATTTTGTAAACATAGGATATATATATATATATGTGTGATTTTGTTGAACTTATGTTTGTCCATTTTCTTCTTGACTTGGGTTTAAGTACCCCTTTGTTTTTCTTTCCCACCACTTTGTATATTACTTGGTTTTTGTTTCTTTTTCTTCTGTACTAAAAGACTAGTATGTCATTATATCTTCTGCAGAAAATGGCCAAATATACCCTAATGTATTCAATATAGAAAAACTTTACCTTCCGTTTCAAAAGTGTCTCATTCAATTGAAGAAATTTCAATCACAAGAAAGAAAGCTCGAACAAAATAAAGTTGACCAGGAGTGCCAAACCACTCTAATATCTTCACCCTTGCACCACCCTATGCTATTATACTTGAACTAGGGGCCCATTCCCTTGTGCTTTTATACACATGGAAATATCTTTTCTTATCAATTTGCCTTCATAAAAAAAAAGTCAAATTTCTTTGAGTTTGGTTACTACTATTTTAGTGTTCACCCTCTCATCCCTATTAGCCAAATGGCCCAAAATTTGCCATCATTGGCTAACAGAAACTGTTTTCCCTATTAAAAATTACAATTTATTTATTTTGGAAAAATTGCCACCCATTAATAATTAAACCCCCACCCCTAATGTATTCCCCATTTTAAACCCCTCCTTTTTAATTACCAGTTTGAAATTAGAATACTCATTTGTTAGGATCTTCATCAGCTCCAATATTTTCACAAGATTTTTTTTTATTTTACCATTAAATTCGTAGGGTTAGGCTTTTAATTTTCAACTTCTTCTCCGATTCTATAAATAAAATGTCTCAAAATTCGAGTAGTTTTTCACTAAGTCATCATTGAGTTGCATTGTTTTGTCTACCATTGCTAGTATGGGTAACGAAATCAGCTTTCTAGTCAATAACAACAACAACAACCCAGTGAAATCCCACAACGTGGGGTCTGCGGAGGGTAGAGTGTACACAGACCTTACTCCTACCAAGGTAGAACAGCTTTCTAGTCAATGTTGCGTAATATTATTGAGCATTTCAAAGTGAGATTTTGTTGGTAAAATGGACGTGTATGTTCTTTTAGGTAGTTTGCTTTCTTAGTCAATCTTATGTGAAATAGAGACATATTGTTGGTGAAATGAAATTGGTTCTTGATTTATATGTTAATGTGTACCAATTGAATGCTAAAAAGTAATGTTGGGAATGGAGTTGGTGTTTTAAAAGTTGAGTTTGATACAGAACTTAAAGGTGAAATATTTTACCCCCTAAATCCTCCAACAGTAGTGCTTTTTTTAAGGATACGGCACGGCTATGGCACCACTATTGACCGGTCCGAGCAATATAACCTGCAGGCTGTACTAAACTTCTAAATATGGTTAACGATACGATACAAAGGAGTTTTAAGAATTTCTTGTGATCTTGTCATCCATTTATGTTTAGCTTAGAGCTTTTGACTCACTATCAAATATTGAATACATCAAATTAAGGTGATGGAGACACAAAGCACATCGGTTCTCCCACTGCAAAGCCACGCTCTCTTGAAATACCTTCCGTAAGTATTATGATGTGATGCTCTTTCATAACAATCAAATTTCCAGTTTCAAATATTGAAAGCAAGTTTTGTTACATTCTTTAGGGTGCAGTTACTGTCGGACGTGTTGCTGATAAGGCAGATGTGGTCATTCCGGTGCCTACAGGTAATGAAACCAGTTTTGTGAAAGAATTTAGCTTATTTACTGTCAGTTTATTAATTTTACACTATCAGTGTAATTTAACCTGTTGTAATCTGTTGTCTGTCTTATTTTTTCACGTAAATAGTTCCACCATACCTGTCGTATTTCTCAAGTAGTTAGTTTCCCTTATTATAGATAGTTACTTGTAATTATCTTTTTGGTGACCTGATAATATAAAAATCCTTTTGCGCTATTAGTGTATAGAAGTTAAACTCTTACAGAAATGCCTCCCTTTTTTCGCCTTTTCAAGGTGAAAAATTGTATGCCTGAAATGCTGAGAAATACTATGCCACATCATTGCCTTTTTTGTTTTTCTTTTATTATTTTTTCTCTTTCTCTTTCTTCTTCTTTCTCCTCATCCTCACCCTACTTTTATCAACCACTACGCCGCTACTACCGCCACCGCCGCCGCAAATTGGACGAACTGCCCTTCAAAAAACAAAATCATTACCATCATCTTTAAACCCACATCCACAACCACCACCATCATCTCGCCCAACAAATTTCATCCAACTCCTTCTCAAATTAGCCCCACCATAGCCTCAATCCCTTCTACAAAAGCTCCTTCGTCACATTTGGGTTTGCATAATTAACCTTCTATAAGACCTTTCACCACCGTTAAAAATTGATAGCTTGATGGAGCGAATTGACTCCCGTCCCATTTTGCATCACCATTACAATTTGAGATTAAAAATTAGAACTGCAGCAACTATATAGTAGTAACTAATTGTCTGGTTTTATTTGGGCAAGATAGCCATTATTGGAGTCGAAATAGATACCCAGAACCAGATAAAACCTGGTTGATTTCTCTAATGCGAAATTCTGAAACAAGAAGATGAATAAAAGAAGACCCAATTGATATGAAGTCTCAGGAAAAGAAGAAGATGAGTACTCCGAATGTATCAGTTCTGTTTTTTTTTGCAATCGACTTAGAATATAATTGCACAGCTACTGAAGAAATAACTTTGTTTGAAGAGAAATTCAAATATCAATGGAGATACTGACGCTAATCGACTGTAAAATTGAAGTAAGTGAGAATTGAAACAAACCCATTTCTTCCATAACTTTATTTTTGAAAGAAAATCAAAATCAAGAAACTAAAAAATGGTGAAAATGAAAAGAAAAGCATGATGAGAATATAGAAGAAGAAGCAGCAGCAGCTGGGGGCGGGGGCTGTGGCGGTGGGGGGGCTGTGGAGTGAAGAAGAAGAACAAGAAGAACAAGCAACTGGGGGCGGGGCTGGGGCGGGGTTGTGGAGTGGGAAGAAGAAGCAGCTGGGGGCGGAGTTATGGCGGGGGGAGGGGCTGTGGCGGGGGGGGGGGGCTGTGGAGTGGGAAGAAGATGGTGGGTGGGGTTGTGGAGGGGAGGGGATTGTGAAGAAGAGTTTTTATTTTTATTTTATTTTTTAATTGTATAATGTTTATTTTATTTTTTAATTGTATAACCTTTATTTTATTTTTTAATTCATATATATATATATATGAGCGGGTCCACTTTTTTTGTTTAGTTTCCAAACTAAGTTTTCGTGTCAAGTTCAGGGGTTAAAACATGTCTTTTCTCTATTTTAAAACAATAACTATAATTTACAAGCAAGAGACACGGTTTCCACCCTCAACTTGTTCCGAAAGGTCGAGTTCACACTCCAACTAATCAGGCGACTTATTACCTCCCTACACATTTAAAAAGTGAATTTATTTACTTATTCCTAACACAATCCCAAATTTTATGTGGAGTGATGTTATACACGCGCTTAACACGCGTATAATACCGCTTTTAAATATCTTTTTATTTTTGTTTCTTTTTCCCTTAATATTTCCTTTTTATCAAAATACGCTTCTTCTTCCTCGATTTCATTGAAAAATTGATGAAACTCATTTATTGTTTATCCAATTTTCTATCTGCAATACATGGATCTAAGTTGGGTTGCCTATATGTAGACAATTTATGTAGTTTTTTATGTCAAATTTTCAAAATAGAGACTCAAATTACCTTACTTTATTTGGATGAGTGACCACGTCTACGGACTTGGCTTTACCGGAAAATTTTGAAATGTACAGATCTGTCGGAATTGGTATTCTCCGGCGTTTTGTTGCTGAAGCAACGCCATTAACACGCCGTCGCTGCTCTCTCCTTTTCCCCTCTCTTTTGCTTTTGTTTTGAGGTGTATCGGTCAGAGTTTCTTGCCAGCCATATCGTTCTCTCTGCGTATTTCTATGGTCTTTTCAAATCTGGGAACGAGTCTGAAATCATGAATTTGTTATCACCATTTTGGATAACTTTAGGAAGATGAAAGGTTAATAGACAAAAACAAAACAAAAAAAAATCTAATATCAAGTGGTAGACCAGAAAGTGATTAGGATGGAGGAGAATGTATATATAAATAGTAGAATAGTGTGGAATAATAATAATACCCATAGGATCTAGTCTGAGTAATACAAGAGCATCTAAAAGGGAAATAATACAAGTCTGGAATAACATAAAGATAGAGAAGTCTTCAAGGCAGCGAACGGCCATGCTCACCCTGAAAACTCGAAGATAATGCTGAAGTGACTATCAGCCACGTGTAACAGAAGCGAATCCAACTTGATACTCTGCATTCATAAAGGAATACAGCAAGTGCAGGTCAGTACAAAACAACAGTACTGGTAGGTATCCTCGGCCGACTAAGCATAGCTAACACAATTCAGATAATAAAGCAGATAAGCAAACAAAGCAACAAGTACAATTCAAATGTAATCGAATCCAAGTACGCATCATCGCCTAAGTAAACATATAATCCCAAATGAGCCATGTCTGAATGTGTCAAGTTCGAATCTAACGTCACAAGTACAATACTAAAACATCTCAGAATCAAGTCATAATGCAATGCAATAGTGTATGAATGCAATGCAATGCCATGCAAATGCTGTGTACACATGTACTCCGGACGGAAATATCAACATCTCAGTAGCACAACCAGTGTGACTCGTGAAGTCTAAGTGCCACCCGTCCTGGATCTTTGCCTAATAAACAGACGAGACCCCGGATCTTTACCCATGAGGGGTTCTCACCGGCACCACTCTGGGGGACCCGTAGAGTCCATGCACTCACTCAATCAACGATTCCAGAACTAACATCGAATATCGGCCATCTCACGTCATCAAGTAAAATCGAGCCTAGCTCATCAAGTATTTCATCAAATATCATCAGTATCTCAACAGTGTATTATGAAAATGAAAGTGCGTGCAATGCACGTATCAACATCAATAATCATGCTCAACATCACAAATACCAACAATGAGTAAGCCAACAATATATCCGAGTCACGAATACCAACGGTGGGTATGCCAACAATATAACCAAATCACAAGTACCAACAGTGGGTACGCCAACAATATCGTAATCAAGATGATAAACAAAATCCAATATCTATCAACAACTCGTGGCATCAAGCTAACACAATAGAAAAATTAAATCACAACACAACGGGGTGGCTAGTCCCAAACACACAACATGGCCCAACCTAAGGCAATATCCAACCCAACTTCATACCCGAAGGTTCACATGCTGTCTCCGACAATATATCTAAATATGTGCTTCGCTATACGAAGTCTCACCAATGGTAAGCCATAACCTACCTGGATAGCCGAACTGCAAACACCAACAAACCACTCTATCGCTTTGCCTTTCCGCTGAGCCTCAGAACCAAAGCAGTCTAGGCATATTCGAAATCTAGATTAGAAATCATGAAGAATGATACTAATATTACTACTATTCAATTTAGGTCAATCTAACCCTAGAAATTGGGAAAACGGGACCCACAAGGGCAAAACGAACAATTCGAAAGAAAAATATCAAATTAAGCTCTAGGTGATCATAACCTAACCACTAATTGCTAAATTAACCCATAGAGTTACCCAATTTCGAATTTAAAGCAAAACTCCCAATTTGGGTATAAGCCCTAACTCTTAGATTCCGAAATTCAACACTAAAAATGGAAGATATATGATTAACAAGCTTAGATTCATCAAAATCTAACATAAACACCATCAATTTCATCATTAATAAGCCTAGGGAAAATGTTCATCAAAACCCACTTTCATCTTCCATTACTAAGGGATTATTAATGGAAAGAGGGAATCTATGATGATAAGGATTAATGAAATAGAAGAGGGATAACAAGATTTGCCTCCAAGAGTATTCCCAAAATATCTCCAAGAACAGTCCCCAATAGCTCTAATTTCGAAATGGGAATAAATGAGGGTCTAAAGGCTTTTAACACTTCATTAATTATACACACTGCCTGTCACCCGCTTTGGCGACATTAGGACCGCTCCAGCAGCAGGGTTACTACTCCAGTGGTACCTCTGCCGCGGTGCTGATGCCGCCAAAGCGGGCGGCAGACACTAGAAAATTCACCCAAGTGTCACAATTCAATCCGATTTTCCGACTAATTTCCGAAGCCATCTGCTCACATACAATACACATAGACACACATAAAAATACGCTACGAAAGAGCCTGTGGCCTAGGAATTTCCAACGGAGGTCTCGTTGACCGAGTCATCCCCCGATACCTTAATTCCAATTTCCCAACCCAAGTCTCAAAATACATCTGAGTGTATTGGGAACCGAACCAAATACCCATACAAGTTCTAAACGACAGTCCGGACCTCTCGTAATCGACGAAATTCCGAAAAAGGTCCATTTACCCAAAAGACAACTTTGGGTAGACCATTTTTCACTTTAAGCCCATATTTCACAAAAGTAGCCCGAATCCGGCCTAGACACCTCGGGAAGCGTGCCAACGATCCCTTCGGATAAAAAATGAGCTAATCAATGCTCGGGAAAGAACGAAAATGTCGAAAAGACTATAATGACCAAACGGGTCGTTACAAGTGTGCGATTCGAATTTAGTCGAGGTTCAATATGAATACCAGACACCGAATGAGAAACAAAAAAAAACTAATTTCTAATTGTTATGACGTGTTTTTTATTAAAAAGATCCTGATGAATAAATAAATATGTAAAAAAAAATTATGAGTAAATACTCTTTTATAGTTGATAGATATATTTTATATGTGAAAAGTATGTCAAATCCTACCACAAGTAAGTGAAACTGAGATTTTAAAAAATTCACGAGTAGTGATTTAAAAATATTGATATGTCAAGAATATAATAACTATTTAAATTATTAATATTTGTATTTATTTATTAAAATATTAATATGTATAGAAATAGCCATTCAACAACAACATACCCAGTGTAATCCGATAAGTGAGTTCTGTGGAGGGTAGGATGTACGCAGACCATACCTTAACTTTGAGTGCAAAGAAGTTGTTTCCGAAAGACCCTCGGCTAGAAAGGAAAGAAAATTAAAGAAAAGAAAGGAAAGTAGAAGAAAAGGAAATTAAAGGAAAAAGAGTAATCGACGCAGACATTCAAAAATAATAAAATGTAAAAATGAAGATGACAGCAAAAGAGCAAGATAAAAAGCAACAACACAAGACAAAGTGATACACATTAAAGAGTAGACAACTACGCGATTACTAAATACTACTACTACTAAGAAATACGTGTATTGGGGTTGGACCCTATCTCTCCAACCTACAGTGTGACATCACTCGACTAATTACTACCCTAATCTCTGACCTCCACACTTTCCTATCTAGGGTCATGTCCTTAGTAAGCTAAAGTTGTACCATGTCTTGTCTATCACCTTTCCCAGTTCTTCTTCGGCCTACCTTTACCTCTCATAACTCCTGCAATAGCCAAACTCTCACACCTCCTTATTAGCGCATCCTCACACCTCCTATTCACACATGCCAAACTGTTTCAGACTCACTTCCCTCATTTTGTCTGCAACAGAGGTACTCCTATGTTGTCCTGAATAACTTCGTTCCTAATCATATCTCTCCTAGTATGCCCGCACATCCATTTAAGCATCCTCATCTCTGCCACATTCATCTTCTAGACGTGAGTATTCTTGACTGACCAACATTTTGCTCCATACAACAAAGTTAGTCTAACCACCACTCTATAAAACTTACCTTTAAGCCTTGGCGACACATTCTTATTGCACGAAACCCCAGAAGCAAGCCTCCATTTCACCCACCCCTCTCCAATACGATGTGCGACATCCTCGTCAATCTCCCACTTTCCTTGAATTATGGACTCAAGATACTTGAAGCTTCATTTCTTGGAGATGACTTGCGCATCAATCTTCACTTCCACCTCTGGCTCAAGCATTACGTCACTAAACCTACACTCCATATACTCTATTTTAGTCCTGCTTAACCTGAAACATTTAGACTATAGGGCCTGTCGCCAAACTTCCAACCTAGTGTTATCTCCTCCACGCGTCTCGTCAACCAATACTATGTCATTAGCGAGTAGCATACACCATAACACCTCCCCTTTAATATTCAATTTATCCATCGCTAAAGCAAATAGCCATTCATATTAACATTAGTACAAATAACTTTGTATGTTTATCCATAAGAGGTTTTTCTTGTTTTTTACAATAAATTAACACTAAAGAGGGAGAAAATAATAAATACAATAGAAATTAATAGATAACGGAAATAAAATGAAAATATTAAGTATTTCTATTAATGATCTATTTCTGAACAATAACGGTGACTAACATTTTAAATAATCTTTTTGAGAAATAAACCTCAAATATATCTATCTTTTATATTAAAGAAAATAGTCAAATGCCCCCTCAACGTTTGGCCGGTTTAATTATGATGCACCCAACCTTTGCGGGCGACCTATTACCCCCCTGAGCATGTTAAAAGTGAAATATTTTACCCCCTAAATGCTTACGTGGCAAAGTGAGTGTATTTCACTTTTTTTGAGAGAGTGAGCACCAAAAGCAAATATTACTCAAAAGTGAAAAACATGTAAAAAAAATATTTCTATTATATTTTCGTTATAAATAAATATTATATATTTTTTCTTTTTTTCTTTTCTTTTCTCTTTTTCTTTTCTTATTCTGACGAAGAAGATGAATTCGCCGGCTACTTTTTCCGGCAATTTTTCTTTTATCCTTTCTTTCGTTTTTCTTCTTGGCTTATCTCACTTTTCCTCTTTCTCATACATGCAAAGTTACTCATTTCAAGATTTATTAATATATCTATTGTATTTGGATTTTGGTTATTTTGGTGTATAGTCTTGAATCTTATGTGTATCTCAAAAAATGGGTTCTCGATATTGAAGTATTTCGTGGGTATGTTTATTATGTGATAGGTTTTGGATTCAAATTCGGTAGATGTGTATTGAAGAAAGAAGCAACATCAGTAGGTGATCATCTGAATTCCATCAAGTTTGTGACACGCCTCTTTGCAAAATTCTCCAATGGCAATCATCTAAATCTATTGCTATTCTACTCATTCTCATGGTCCTCTTTTTTCCATCAAAAATCACAAGCGAATCTGACAATAATAATAATGATACTACTAAAATAAGACGTGGTTTAGAAATTGATCATGGATGTAGAAACTAGAATGAGGCCTTAAAGCCATTGCAATAGCAGGGATTTACAGAAGAAAAAAAAGGAAGAGAAGATGATGAAATGAACAAAAGAAAAAGAAAAAGAAAAAGCAAGGAAAAACATTTTTTTAAAAATGAAAAGTTATTTTTTTGTCAAATGTACTAAAAATGCTAGGGGTAATAGGTCGCCCGCAAAGGTTGATGCGTCATAATTAAACCGGCCAAACGTTGAGGGGGCATTTGACTATTTTCTCTTGATATTACAAATTACATGTCACTCAAAACAAGATTACCACAAGGACAAGAAATCCCTTATATTGGGCAAAAAGGTTATTCAACTCAGAATATTCTTGTTGTTGTCACGCATAACTGCTTAATCATAAATTCAACTCCAGCACTTAAAAATTACTTTTCAGCTCTTATTACTTAAAAGCTACTTAAATTTAGCCAACCCAAATGGGCTCTTAAGCTTAGAATCATATTTTGTGTCATAGCAGGTATTTCTAAATAAAAACATTATTAAAATAACACCAGTTTGTTTATCTTACTTGATATGCTTTTTTAATGGCAGATTGTTATTATAAGAGATGATTAGGTAATACTTTTTTAATGGCAGATTGTTATTACTAGAATAGATACTAATATACTTTGAATAGCTAGTTCGTTGAAAAAACTTCTTATAGTGTATTCTCATTGTAAAACACTGTCAAATTTTCTTTTGACTAAAAAGTCAAAAAATATTAACCAGTAATATAAAATACGTTGCCAAAAATTCAAACTTCATCAAATGAATACGAGTCCGGAGCCAAAATGACTTATTTTTGCAGCCATTAGACCAAAATAGGGTGTCTTTTTTTTTTATACCATAATGGGCATTTCGTTGATTATTCAACGAAATGCCCAGCATTTACTGTTCATAGCCACAACAATTTTTTTTGTTTTTTTTTGTTTGCAGTTCGTGAACTGCTTAACGAAATAGCAGTTTTTTTTTTTTTTTTGTATTTCGTGAATAAAAACGATTTTGTTTTTTTTGCATTTCGTGACACAATCAACGAAATAGATGTTTTTTTTTTTAATTTCGTGAATAAAAAAAGAAATAGGAAATTATAATTTTTTTTGGGGTGGTGAAGTTATATATATATATGAATGAAATAAAAAAATATATATATAATTTCCTATTTATATATAAAAAAAATATATATATATGAATGAAATAAAAAAATAATAATATATATATATATATATATATATATGAATGAAATATATATGTATGAAATATTTTCCTATTTCGTTGGTATATAAACGAAAAAAAACATATATATATTCATCTTATTTCATTGGCATATGAACAAAATAATAATAAAAAAAAATAATAAAAATATATATATATATATATATATATATATATTCATCTTATTTCATTGGTATATGAATGAAATAAAAATATATATGTATATATATGAATGAAATAAATATATATATATATGAATGAAATATATATATATGAATGAAATATATATATGAATGAAATATTTTCCTATTTCATTGGTATATAAACGAAAATATATATATATATTCATCTTATTTCATTGGTATATGAATGAAATTAAAAAAAAAATATATATATATATATATATATATTTATTTAATTCATATGCCAATGAAATAAGATGAATATATATATATATTTTTTTTTCGTTTATATACCAACGAAATAGGAAAATATTTCATACATATATATTTCATTCATATATATATATATATATATATATATATATATATATTTTATATATAAATAGGAAATTATATATATATTTTTTTATTTCATTCATATATATATATAACTTCACCACCCCAAAAAAAAATTATAATTTCCTATTTCTTTTTTTATTCACGAAATACAAAAAAAAAAAAAAAAAAACACCTATTTCGTTGATTGTGTCACGAAATGCGAAAAAAAACAAAACAAAACAAATCAGTTTTCGTTTTTATTCACGAAATTTAAAAAAAAAAAAAAAAAAACTGCTATTTCGTTAAGCAGTTCACGAACTGCAAAAAAAAAAAAAAAATTGTTGCGGCTATGAACAGTAAATGCTGGGCATTTCGTTGAATAATCAACGAAATGCCCATTATGGTATAAAAAAAAAGACACCTTATTTTGGTCTAATGGCTGCAAAAATAAGCCATTTTGGCTCCGGACTCAAATGAATACGAACCGATTCTTTTTCTTTAAAGTAAAGTATATACCAACTTTTTATGCCGTTAAACTATTTTAAGAAATTATAAACATATAAATTACTACTATATAGAAGCACCACTTTGGTGAACTTTTTGGTCGTCCGTGTGTGGGCCCCAAAAAAATTGTGAGCTCACATATTATTAAACACAAACTAACTAACATTTAAAAAAAAAAAATGGGTCCCCATATTAAACACAAACCAATCAATATTAAAAAAACAAATAATGTAAAACAAAACGTGCAGATTTTGTATTCGTAGCAAACACTAATATAATAAAGTTTTAGATACGGAACATAAACTAAAATGTTAATTGTGAGTCCACATATTAAACACAAACCAACCAATATATATATATAAAAAAAAAATAAAAAAAAAAGATGTAAAAAAAAGTGCAACCCACCACCTCCAAACTCACGGGCAAAAAAAAGTGCAAGCACCACTTTGGTGCACTTTTTGGTCGTCCGTGTGAACACAAACCAACTAACATTTAAAAAAAAAAATTGGGTCCCCATATTAAACACAAACAACCAATATTAAAAAATAAATAATGTAAAAAAAAACGTGTAGATTTTGTATTCGTAGCAAACACTAATATAATAAAGTTTTAGATACGGAACATAAACTACAATGTTAATTGTGAGCCCACATATTAAACACAAACCAACCAATATTTTAAAAAAAAAAAAATGCAACCCACCATCTCCAAACTCACGGGCAAAAAAAAGTGGACTCCATATTAATAAAATCAAGCAATATAAAAAAAATGAATCCCATATTAAAAAAACAAACAATGTCAAAAATAAAACGTGCAAATTTTGTATTCGTAGCAAACACTAATATAATAAAGTTTTATATACGGAGCACAAACAACAATGTTATATTAATCGTGTTTTGAACATTAAAAAAAAATAAAGTAAAAAAAGTGGAACCCACTATTTCCAAACTCACGGGGAAAAAAAAAGTGGACCCCATATTAATAAAATCAAGCAATATAAAAAAAAAAGTGAATCCCATATTAAAAAAATAAACAATGTCAAAAAAATGTGTAGACTTTGTATTCGTAGCAAACACTAATATAATAAAGTTTTAGATACGGAGCACAAATTACAATGTTATATTAATCGTGTTTTGAACATAGTATATATATATATAGTGCAAACTAATAATGTCCAAAAGGGTGGGCCCCATACTAAACAACACTAAGCAATATAAAAAATGGACCACATATTAACAAAATCAAGCAATATAAAAAAAAAAAAGTGAACTCCATATTAAAAAAAAAAAACAGACTTTGTATTCGTAGTAAACACTAATTTTCAAAGTATCTCATTAAGTCAATAATGATGGATTCATTGCCACGTGCGTATCAATCCATTAGTGGGAGCAAATGAAACTGTTTTTCTTCAAAAAGTTAAGCAGGCAAATCATACAATTTTTATTTTTATTTTATATTAGCCTGAAATCTAATCTAAATATTAAACTGTTGTATTTGTTATTCCGCCATATCATTTATTTGTTATGTTCACTAAAATAAATATACTTAAAATAATTATATTTTAAAATAAGATAGAATAATGTGAAAAGAGATTAATGCCGTAAAAAAAAAATCAAATAGAGATCAAATAATGAATAAAGTAAATTAGTAAAATTATAATTCTAATCGACGTTTTCTTAAAAAATCATCCAAAAGACAACATGACAAGTAAAATGAGCTAAACCGAGAATATTTACCAAAAATTAAAAAATAATATTTCATCATTTAAATAGAAAACCAATTTCTACTTTATTTCGTTTTAAACATGTAAAATTAATTTAATAATTTGAATTAGAATTATCCAAATTAAAATTTGATAAAAAATAATAAGTATTTTACACCTTTAAATTAATCGAATTAAAATTGAAAATATCAACTGATGCTTAAATATTGTTATTGTTTTATTTCAAAGAGAGGAAAATAGTTTCCTTTTAAACAAGTCTTCTCTTTTAAAAAATATTAATAAATTTGTCGATTTTGTATTCGTAGCAAACATTAATATAATAAAATTTTAGATATGGAGCACAAATTATAATGTTATATTAATCGTATTTTGAACATAATATATATATATATATATATAATCACTATTCAAAGATAACTACATACACATATATACATCATAATTCGAAGTGTTGAGCCCGTGCGCAGCACGGGCATAGATCATCTAGTTACATCCTAAACAACACCATCTATAGCATCCCTACTCCAAATCAAAAAGCGCTAAGAAACATACCTACAAAATCAAAAAGCGCTAAGAAACATACCTACAAAATCAAAAAGAAAAGAAGAGATAAATAAGGCAAGTACACAAGGATAATTCCTAAAGTTAGTTTAGGAAGATTAAAAGAAATTTGACAATATAGACGAAATTTTGTTTTGGGCAAAGTAATACCCAATAGGGGAAAGTACACAAATGGTTGCTGGGCTATAAATAATCCAACGCGCTGGCCCATCTATTCCCAAACCAGAAAATTAGCCCATAAACTATTTCCATCGGCTAGCCAAAATCTGTAGGAAGTCTTTTGTGGCGACTAAAGGTCGCCATAAAAGATATAAAAAGTCGCCACTAAAAGACCAGACGCTTTAAAAAAAATAGACTTTCTGTGGCGACTTCTAAAGGGCTCCTACAGAAAAATTAGGCTTTTTGGTGGCAATTAACAAAGTCGCCACTAAAGGTTAAACATCCCAAAACATGTATAATATGTGTATATTTAGTAAGAAATATCCCAAAAAACTCTGAGGCGATTTTTGTATATAATATGTATCATTTGCATATAAAAATATGTATCAATACCTATCTCTAATGTATAGAAACTGTATAAAATATGAATTACTAAGGTATGTATCATTTTTGTATATAATATGTATCATTTGTGTATATAATGTGTATTATAGAATAGAAAATTGTATCGTTTTTGTATATAATATGTATCATTTTTGTATAGAAAGTGTATATATAATTCCAACATGTATATATAAACTGTATCAGTCTTGTATAGAAAGTGTATCATATGTATAAAAAAACGTATCATAGAAACCGTATCATTGTGGTATATAATATGTATCACTATTGTATATGTAAAAAAAAAATATTGTATCATTATTGTATAATATATGTATAATAAATGTATAACTAACGTATAATTTATGTATAATAAATGTATGATTAATTGCAGCATATGTATATAAACCGTATCATTCTTGTATACAAAATGTATAATTAATTCCAGCATATGTATATAAATTGCATCATTCTTGTATATAAAGTGTATAATTTATTCCAGCATATGTATATAAGCAAACTGTATCATTCTTGTATATAAAGTGTATATATAATTTCAACATATGTATATAAAAATGTATCATTCTTGTATATACTTACTAAATATACACATATTATATATACTTTGGGATATTTCTTACTAAATATACACATATTATACATGTTTAACCTTTAGTGGCGACTTTTTAAATTGCCACTAAAAACCTGATTTTTCTGTAGCAGCCCTTTAGATTCGACGTTTTTGTGGCGACTTAGTCGCCACAAAAAGTCTTTTTTTTTAAGCGCCTCGGCTATTGAGCCGGCCAGCCTTGACATTATTTTGGGCCAGCCATTTTTTGGCATTAATTTGGGCCTACCGGACTCCTGGTGGGATTAAGCCCAAACAGTGATCAAATGTGAAATTAGTTTGGCTGAGTGGACACACAATGTCCTTTTCCCTACCCAATACATACAATGATCGAAAAACTTGGAATTTTAGACGAAAGAATGGATCTTATAAATCGACAAAGCCATGGGTAATTAAGAAAGTTTTGATTTTTTATAATCATTAACTTGAAATTAGCAACCCGTAATGGTACTAACGAGAGTATTTGAATTTATGTATCAATTCTTCGACGATTACCCACATCATAGGCATATTAGTATTTTTAACCAAAAAGAACCTTAAATATAACGTATAGCAAAAAAATGCAAAAAATGGAGGACAAGAGAAAAAAATTCACATTGAGAGCTTCAAACGTAAATAAAATTAATTACCATCAACTCATGAATTTGAATATAACCTCCAAGAAAGAAAGATTCGTGTCGTTGATCTTCATTTATTCTTCGATGGTAAGAATTTCAGTTTGTTCATCATCAAACTAGCACCCATATGGAACATAGAGCCTGTTTGGATGGGCTTAAACAAAGTAGCTTATAATCTGCTTTAGATAAGTTAAGCCAAATAGACCCAATTAATTTTTTGGGGTTATTTTAAGCACAAAATGGCTTTAAGGTAGGGCTGTGCATATTAACGGTTAAACCAATAACCCGAACTAATTATTGGGTTATTGGGTTAATGGTTCGGGTTAATGAATTACTGATTCGGGTATCGGGTGGTGCCCTGTGGTTATTGGCTTATTGGGTCGGGTCACGGTTTGGCCATTTTTGTTAACGGGTGAACCGATAACCCGATAACCTTTTTTTTTTTTTTTTGGAAACCACTAAGTAAACCTTAGTGGAGGATATTTTATTAATAGTAATACACTAGTACAGAATAAACAAGACAATAGAAAACATGAATGGTCTGCAAAAGCAAACAGCATAAAGCAAAAGGAACAGCCCCCAAAAAAAAACCCAGTCCCGATAAAATTCAACCTAGCCTCAATTCTTAAGGTTTCAATCAACAACTGAGCTCATCGCCTAGAGGAGATCTCCAATTGTGAAAATGCCTTCTCATAAGACATTTATGATAAAGAAGAAATTAGCGAAGAAGCAAAGGCAAAACAGGCCAATTCCTTACTGGATCCAGATCTGTTTCTTTCAGGTAAAAGTCTTTTGCAACTTATTTCCCTAATTTGAGCTTGATGTTGAAGTGATAAATCGGGAAATCACTGTATTACGCTTCAATTTGGACTGATTGCGTCTTGAGTTATTTGAATCAAACGTACTTGTCCATCTAAAGCCCATTATAGAACACTCTCCATGAAGACTTGAAAATGTAAACTTACTAAACTATTTTTTACTTCTTCTACATTGCTTTTAATTCTCACTCTTGTTTATGTGTTTTTGTATTTCTCTATTTTGGGGTGTTTGTTGGGGTTGGGAAATTAGGGAAATCACTTCTTAGCAAAAAAAGTTATTCGTTGTTGAAATATTTTTTGCTCAGTTTTGAAGATGGGTTCCTTGTTCTTGAAATCTTAACGGTTAACCCGATAACCGAACCGATAACAAACAACAACCGATTAACCGATAACCCATTAACCGATATCTTAACGGTTCTTTAATGGTTTAACATGTCTACAAACCGATAACCGATAGGTTGAACCGATAACTTTGAAACCCGAACCGAACCGACCGATATGCAGCCCTACTTTAAGGTGGCCAACCAAACACTCAAAAAAGCTGAAAACAACTTATAGGCAACTTATAAGCCAATCCAAACAGGCTTATAGTATCTATCTACTAAACTTCAAAGTTATCCAACTACAACCTCATCAAACTAATAGATAAATAATGTCATCAAAAATAATAAATAAATTAAATTAAATACCATCACCTTGTAAATTCGAATATAATCTACTAGGAAAAAAGATTTGGGTCATTGATCTTCATTTGTTCTTCAATCATAAGGATTTCAGTTAATTCATCATCAAACTATCGAATCTACATCTTCTCCCTCATCATTCGCATCACTACTATGTATCTAAATCCATAACTTTTGACACAAGGTATGGATATATATGTAAAAACCTACTAAAATATAAAAAAATATTAGATTATAGGCGAAATAGCCTGGGAGGTCCCTGTACTTGTCCAGTTTTGTCATGCCGGTATTCGTAGTTTCCGAAGTTTCATCCAGACCCCTCAACTCAATCAAAACACGTATTTTAAACCCCTCTAATGCCGTGTGTCGCTCACTTGCCCTGGTATGGAGGACACATCAGATCCACCTAGATAAATTGATGCCATATCATTATTTATTTTATAAAAATTACAACTTACAGGTAATTCAAAACAATGTACTTGTAATACACGTTTTTTGTTGCTTTACTTTCTACTTATATAATTCAAAACAATGTACTTGTAATACACGTGCTTACAAATTCGACGTTTTTACTTGATAAAATTAGTAATTAACATAGGATATATCTTATGTTAAGAACTTCCACTTCAATTTTAACTATGTAATATACGTTAGGATTGTCTTTATTTTCGGGCGGGATGTAAAGATTGATTTGGTAACAAGCTTCAGGTAATATCGAGTTTAATTTGGCAAGATAACATTTTCTTATAACCTCCTCCTTATTTTTTTACTCGCTTAATAAATTTCAAATAAATTACACAAGTTGGTAGATGGCGTGGCAACGCTCGTCAATAGAGACTAGTATACACAAAATACATCTAATATTCATTATCCCTGTGAATCTTTTGTAAATTTTGGCTAGCGTTCGTAATTAAGTCAACCGACATGTCATAAAAGAAAAAAGCCCGATAATATTTTCCGAAAAAAACAAAAGAAAGAAAGAAAGAACAACAACATGACATTATTACCCTCACCTACAAGGCAAATAAAGTGAAAAAAATATCGAAAATCTATGACCATACCCCCACTTAATTAATTAAAGGTTAAATG
Source organism: Lycium barbarum (assembly GCF_019175385.1). Lineage (NCBI taxonomy): Eukaryota > Viridiplantae > Streptophyta > Magnoliopsida > Solanales > Solanaceae > Lycium > Lycium barbarum. Next base: position 18,071,529 of record NC_083338.1, read on the forward strand.
CCCTCAATCACATACTCCGTTCATATCAAAATTGAAAAAAATAAATAAAAAGATTTAGGCACAAAAGTTGACATTTTTCCCAAAATAGAAATAAGGAAAAAGGAAGAAGAACAACATGACATTATTACCCCCTCGGGCTTTGAAGAAAGAATTTGGGCTTATCAGTCCTCAGCCCAAACCCTAAAACACTCTACTACCTATAAATTCCAAACCTCTCCCCACATTTCGGGGTTCGCTCGCCGCCGCCTACGCATTTTTGCTTCTTCCGATCCTTGCCGACGTCGTCGTTTAACCACACCGTAAATTCACCATGGTTGCCGCAAAGAAAACCGTAAGTTACTGACAAGTAGAAAAAAGAAGAAGAGGAATTACCTTTGTCAATTAGTGGCTAATAAATTTTACCAACTCGAATGTTTATAGGTATAGCTAAGATTTTGTAGCTACATATGCCTTAAGTATCCCTTGTGTAGGAGTCAGATTGTAAAAATTAGCCTCATGAACTACTAACACTATTATTCGCGTAGCCCTTTTTTGTGTCATTTCTGAGAATTTCTCTATTTAGCCCTCCATTGACTTCAATTACAAACTCTTACTTACTTCTACACCAATATACAATATTATACCTGGGGGAAAGCATTATACATAATGTATCATATAAAATGTGTTTATACATAAATATGGGATACGTGACAGTAAATATTTTCAAAATTGACATAGAGCTTAATTTTCCCTGTCATTTAACTATTGCCGGAATTTTTATAACTTGGAAGCAAAAATATTTATTTAGTTTCAAGTAATGTACTGTGGCTAAAAAGACTTATTATTGCTACCGTAACTTTTATCGTGTGGCAAAAACGTGTGATCAGCTACAAATTTTTATTGTAGCAATAAAGTTGTAGTTATTTTATTATAGGATAAACGAGGAATTAGCTTTGTCTATTTGATTTTCGTGGATAATAAATTTTACGAATTTGTAGATAGCCGCGGAAAACAATTTTCAATAGCCACAATTTTTAAATCCATAGCTAAGTTTCTCTTCTTTTATCAATATTTGTGTAGGAGTAAATGCGTGTTTTTTGTTTGTTTGTTTGTGGTGAATGCTAAATTAGAGCTTGTTGTTGTGAATTTTGTAGAAGAAGACTCATGAGAGCATTAACAATAGGCTCGCTCTTGTTATGAAGAGTGGGAAGTATACATTGGGATACAAAACTGTTCTCAAGACCATTAGAAGTTCAAAAGGTATGTTTAGTGAACTTAATCGCTCTTCAGTTAGGCAAAAAGTCATATCTTGTATTTTAATGTGTGGATTTTGATGCATAATTTATGGATTTGTAGTTTTATTTTTGCTACAAATCAGTGCCGTGCTTGGGAAATGTAGTTATAAAAAGACTGATCTATAGCTAAATGTTATGCTTAGCTGAGACCTCCATAAAAAGGTTAATATTGAGTTGAGATATAGGATTATGTTTACACTTAGTCAGTAGATATATCTGTAAGAAACATTGGATTGTTAAGAGTCAATAATCTGACATGAATCTTTATAGGTGGCTCTTGGATCATCTAATCTGGCTATTTTCACTTTGAACATAACAAGAATCAGTTATCCAAAATAGTTTAACCCCAATCCATGTCATTTTTCAGGAGACAACAGGCTGCGTAGTATTTACGAAATAACTTTTCAATTTTAACCAATCAGATCTTAGTTTTTAAAAGTTACTTAAACCGATTAAACACTAGACCAAAATGTAATAAGCACTGTCTCAGGAGCACTACAACACACTTCTTACCTAGACTGCTCAAATTGAGCACTTGATAACTACAGTATCACTGATCTTTATTAAAAAAAAAATACTATCACTGATAGTAGCCTTCATGAGGAATTAATTAGGAATTTGTGGTTGTATCATCAATCCCAAATGTAGTTGGGGTCGGTTATATGAATCCTCTATTTGTTTTGCTTCATTTGAGCTAATTTAATTTGATTCTAGTCTTAACAGCTTATCATCTACTTTCTTTCTTGCAAATATCACATACAAATTAGAAATCTGCTACTTTTCCATGTGAATGTTACTCACAATTTTTTGTGAGGTTAATTGGACTCTGTTTATTTAAAATAAGAGGGGAAAGATACTAATTTCCTGATTATGGATTCCCTCTTAGAGAGGTAGTTGTCTTTCTTGGATTCTAACTTGGGTTTCTATATCTTGCTTTGAGTGTTACAGCCAAACTTGTTATCATTGCCAACAATTGCCCTCCTATCAGGAAGTCCGAGATCGAATATTATGCTATGTTGGCAAAGGTTGGAGTTCACCACTACAACGGAAGTGAGTCGATGTCATTCATTACGCTCTTTTAGATATCTCTATATCTCGTTATGCTAAGAAAGTGTCCTTGGTGTTTTTCTGATGTTGTTTTCAACATATGGCTTTCAAGAAGTGATTTACTTTCTTTGTGTGCCTCTTTGCTAAAAATTCTTTCAGAACATTTGGTTTCCGTCTGAAGTTCTTGTGTTAGTATCACTTTAGAAAGATATTTTTGGATTTGTGTATGGGTTCAATAAAGTGCTCAAAGTTACATGAGAAGATATCTAAGCATAAATAGCCAGGGGATGCTAAACAAGTGTATATGTAGTGAGTCCAGAGGGAAAACCTGATATCTGTCACTGGTTAACTATTGACTATAGATTTATCTGTCTGCTTGATACGTAGACCTCTAGATTAGCTGATGTTCTCAGGCATATCTGTTGTGTCTGTTTGGGTTCTGTTGCCTCTTATAGTTTCTTGTGTTGTTGATTCACCTTGAATTCAAGAAGTCAAAAAAATTTAGTTTGTTTATTCTTATAGTTCTAAAGAGAACTGCATTTTGTTGTGGAACACCCTCTTATTGGAAACTAAGTTTATGATTGATTATATTCATAAAACAAAAAGACACTGGATAGGAAATGTAAGTAGTTATGGAAGGAGGTTGAAGATACTTTCTATGCAAGGAACTCACGAAAATCTCGGCAACTCCATTTTCAACTCCTTTGGAAACGTTACCTGAATGGAATTTCTTTCCCATATTCTAGATTCTTCCGTCATTGGCCAATAAACTTATTCTTGAATTTTCCAATTTTCTTTGGAGTTGCTTAAAAATGTGCTAAAAGAAGGAAGATTGTCTTTGGGAAGAACAAATGGAAGGCTCATTATTTCTTTTACTTAAAAGATATTAATGGTATAAGGGGCCTGAAGATACTTTCTGTACCAGGAACTCATAAAAATCTCGCTTCTCCATTTTCGATTCCTTTGGAAACATTACCTAATGGCATTTTTTCCTATATTCGAGATTCTTCCTACAACTAACTCAATGGTGGTCACTAAATGTCTGGAGAATGGAAACCACCTTGTCTTCAATGTAACTCATTGCTACAGTGAGGCAAGTGAGGCAAATGTTCCTGCACAAGTTAACATTCATTAGCCGTATTGAGGAGGGATTCTATGTCTTCAAGCCACACCAGTCAAAAGAAGGCATTAGGTGAATAGCCTTTTCATTGTGTTCCGTGAACTGAAGTAATCTAGGTATTAGCCTATTAGGTGAATCTGTGCTCGTCTCCTAAAACTCCAAAGTTCCTATTGTCTTCCAAAGTCAATTATTAGGTTAATGTAGTGGTGGAATCGTATCTTATATATGTAAGTTACACATCCATTCTTCTTGGCCCTGATCCAAAAAGCAAATGGATAAGGAAATGTAGAATGTGGATAAGTTAAATTTGAGACCTTTATTACATTGTCACTAAGTTGAGAGTAAAACCAAATCGCTCAGTGTAATGGAATTAAGCATTGGCATTTTCTATTGATGCTGCTAAAGAAATAAATGGCATAAATTGGTTATTGCTCTCGAGTGTTGAGTATGTGGTTTAAACCTTTTTATGTTGCTTCAATACTCGATTTTTAGGTGTCAATAACTATAGATGGTTGGGAAAAACAAGTACTATTAGAGGTACTAATCATCAAGTTTCTTAAGTCACTTGCATCAACTTATGAATTTAGACTTCAGTACAGATTTCTATCTAAAACATAGATATACGTTGAATACTGCACAATAAAGGGGAGGATAACAATATGTTCCGTGTGATTTTGTGGTCATCCAAAATTAGACAAGATTAAAAATAATCACATTTGGCAAAAGATGCAAGTAGCACATATAAAGAAAAAAAAATTGTTAAGCCATGCCTTACGTCGATTTTCAGATGCACTGATTCGTAGGTTGTTGAGTGAAGGTGTGTAAAGGAGTCAAGTAGACCTAAAGTAACATGGCTATAAGGTGGTCTTGAAAGGCATACAAACTCTAGAATCCATGCAAACCTAGCAAAAAATAGTCCTATCATTTTAGAATCCATGCACCGATTCTTTTAGTTTGTTTATTCTTTTAGTTCTAAAGAGAAGTGCATTTTGTTGTGGAACACCCTCTTATTGGAAACTAAGTTTCTTATTGTTCAGTGCTATCATTTTCTGGCAAAGTTATTTTTCTTATGCTTAAATGCTTTTTCCTTTGTTTCAGACAACGTAGATTTGGGAACTGCCTGCGGTAAATACTTCAGAGTCTGTTGCCTCAGTATTATTGACCCAGGTGGGTATATAGTGGGATTCCGCATAGTGTCTATTAATTAATTGTATTTCTTGCTGCTGGATTCATAAAAAAACTGTTTTTGTCTTGTTGATTTCTCAAGGCTTGTTACTTTTCTGGATTACAGGTGATTCTGATATTATTAAGAGCTTGCCTGGTGACCAGTGAGAGGTGGTGTTGGATTAGATGCTGTTTTGGATCTTATTCGGAAGTTGCCCATTGTTATTATGGAAGTAGCTACTATAGATGAGCTTGGCAACTTCATTGATCACTTGGAAGAAATTTTTGATGATGTTGAATCTGATTTAACAATTTTCCTGAGTTATCTTTCAATCTACTCTGTCAACTTTGATTTGTTCTGTGTGCTGAATTCCCACATCCTGTGTTGCTTTCTGGGAAGTTAACTTGATGAAATTTCAACCTAGTTAATTTTCTCTTTTAGGACCTGAAAAAGGGTAAAATCTGCCTTGCAGGTACTAAACCGAGCTTGCTTACAATACTCGGACCATAGCTTAATGTAGCTGTTATAGTATATAACGTAGCTTGATTTTCTTATCAGATACAGATTAGCTATAATATTTTCTTTTGCACCTAAGTGCTATTCCTTTAGGGGAAAAAATTTTGGTAACAATAAGCAAAATATTAACTTCATAAATAGTTGATTGATTAAGGGTGTGTTTCGGTATGGAGGAAAACGTTTTTCGAAAAATGTTTTCTAATTTTCTCACGTTCGTTTTCCATTTCAGGCCGTTGGACCTCAACCCAAACTCACTTTCGGAAAAAAATAAAGGAAACAAAGAAAAAGGATTAAGTTATAATAAATGATATTTAATAAGTATAATTAATTGTGAAACCAATAACAAAATGAAACTTTTAGAAGATATAATTTTTGGTGGTGGCAGCGGCGGTGGATATGGTGTTTTTGGTGAGATGGGATGGTGGGGTGATTTAATGATGAAGAAGATATAATTATTAGAGGATTATAATGGTTAATTAGTGTAAATATAATTAAAAAATGAAAAATCAAATGAATAAAGAAAACAAAAAAGATAAAATTAAGGCGCTGACATGGCGCGCGAGTGTGTAACACCTTTCTTTGTGCAACTGGTTATATGTGTATCAATGACGTATTAAATATACTTTTTAGATGGCTAGGGAGATAATAAATACACTTTTTAGATGGTCGGGGAGGTAATAGGTCGCTTAATTCGTTAAAGTGTGAACTCGACTTTTTTGGATATAGTTTAGGGTGCAATCTATGTCTTTTGCCTTAAATTAACATATTGTTCATTTACGTCATAATTGAACTTAATGTTTTGAGTATAAATTTCATGATTTTGTCGAGTCAACTGAACTGGCTTAGTCGGGTCCTATTTGAGTTTTCACCGACTAAGGTCAAGTCGAGCAAAACTTTGGCAAAAATTGAGGTAGTCAAGCTAGAGTTAAAATACAAATAAGTTGAGTCGAACATCGAATTGACTCGTTTATGTGCTTAGGCTTTGTAGATCTTTCAAGTTCAATCCTTAAGAATGGAAAAATCCTTAACAAAAATGTATCCTTATTTAGCAGGCTTTACAACGAATCTAGACTAATCGAATTAGTTGTTTTGGACCAAGTGTTTTGAAACTTTTAAAAAATGCAACTATACTCTAATCTTATGGTGTTAATATGTTGCCAACATTCAACGGTTAGGCTGATTTGATATTAATTGTAAGAGATCCGATGGGTATGTTTGGTACGAGGGAAAATATTTTTTGATTTTCCCTGAAAGATATTTTTCAATCATGTTTGGTTGATTAAATATTTTAAAAAACATTTCTGTGATAAAATAAATTCCGTAAAAATGAGAAATATAACTTCCGTAGAAAGTTGAAAAAAAAAAAGTTTTAACAGGTGAATACCCTAAGAGGTTTTGATATCAGGGAAGATGATGAAGCACATTCACAACAGGTTAACCATAACACAACTTTCACATCACAAAGTCAAGTAACTTCAGAGAAAGTGTTTTAGAAAGTAAACACCTACTAAGTAGGCGTTTGCCCATGAAAATAAAATATTATTCACTTTTTTTTTTTTTTTTTTTTTTTTTTTGTATTTTGAAGTTGGAGTTGAAGATGGAGTTGTGTTTGGTTATAGTTTTTACAAATAATATTTGGTTGTTTGAATGTATTGAAAGTAAAAAAAAAAAAATGAAAGCAAGATTTTAGGTGTTTTCCAAATTCCAATATAACTTCAAGTTGTATTTGGAATTTTCACGGCCAAAAGTTGATTTTCAAATAAAGTGAAAAAAAATTCTGAAAAATTTAAAAATTCTCATAGCCAAACGGGTCCTAAGAAAAGGAAAATATAAAATATAGCTTAAGAGTTAGAAAGTTTAGACAAACTAGACAAATATCAAACTAAAATGATGAGGGAACGCCAATCCGTCAAAAGAAAAGAAAAAGTCAGTTGCATGTTAGATATGTGACACAAACAATCGCCCTGCACGCAAACTTCTCCCCACATTCCATGATCTGTGTATGTAAGTTCGTTCATGATCCATTTTGACGACACATATCTTCTAGAAAAAACAAGAATAGTAATTTTTAATGATCAAATTGCCTTCCTAAGTTCTTCTTCTATGAATTTTTATTTCATTAAACACGTCTCAATTTTGAAGGTTCGAACCATTTATGATATTAGCGATGCGTAAAACAAGATCGATGAATATTATACTGAGTATCTTCACTTCTAAAGTTCAAATCCACAAAGTACTTATTATTGGACGAGAAAATGAATGATGGAAAAAATGATAGACCAATGTCCATAAAATGTAGATGACCTAGTAAAATTTGAATTTTCAACGCACGAAAATAAATTAATTGAAATTATTAGCAGCGAAGTTTCCATACTAAGAAAATATTTTTTCCTAATTAGTCGAGTGGACATGTTAATTTGGGAATTAAAAACAAAAATTAGGGCTTAATTTGGAGCAAGGTATAATAGATGATGCTAAAAATTTAAGAGGAAATTACACAATCACATTCGCTCCACTTTGAAGAAGAATCAACTAATTATATACATTTTAGCGCTTTAATTTATAGGCCACGGAGGCTAATTAGCACATTCATTTGGAAAAAAAGATTAATTTTACGAGAACACAAATTATGTTTATATTAATGTTGGGAAAGCCTATGATGATTCACAACACATATCTGTATCAAAAAATCGTATATATTTGGGTGAAAATAATTCATCCCAATTATACTTTAGAAATCAAATTCCTTACAACATTAAATAATGAAAAAAGGATCAAAAATATCCTTGAACTATTTGAAATTGGGAAACAAGACAAGGGAAAATGAGCCACTTTTATCCTTGAGCTATTCGAAATTGGAAAATTTAATGACTTATTCTCTTATGTTATTATTATATTACACATGACAACCCCCCCCCCCCCCCCCCCCAAAAAAAAAAAAAAAGAAAGAAATTATCGGAACAAGGGCAAAATTGTCCCATTTCGCATAATTCAAGCTAAGGGTGTACATGGACCGGGTTGGTTCGATTTTTTTAAACACTAAACCAAACCAATTGCATCGGGTTTTTTAATTTATACACCAAACCAAACCAATAAAATTCGGGTTTTTCAATCTCAGATTTTCTCGGGTTATTCGGTTTTCTCGGGTTTTTCGTTTTTTCGTTTTTTTAGAATAGTCTTGATACAAAATATATAACTTTTATTTCAAATATTTTCTTTAGTCCTAGTAAGATACAACTATATAATTAAGGTGTTTCAAAAGAAAATAACACAAAATGCGAGAAGAGTGATGACATTGTAATAAAATATTCAACAAAAGATAATAAAATCGGTTAACATAAATATTGCTAATTAATAAGCCATAAAGAAAATGACCATAATCTAAAAATACTAAGTCATGCTAAAATAAGTACGACTAATAAGTATTAATTACATGACAAGAAAAAAAACTTAAGTTATGTATTTTCACTCTCTAAACCAATTATACAAAACTAAAGAATAGATATTCAATATTATTTTCATTCCTAGTGGTAAATTGAATTTCTTTTGTTAGTATTAGTATTGAGTTGGTTTTGGTGGACTTTATATGAGTTACTAACATCCATAAGATATAAAACTTATTGATATTCAAAATTCTAAGTTCAAGCTTGAATAATATGACAATAGATAAAAAACTACAAAAAAATTAAGAAATATTTATAAATTACAGAACAAATAAATATTTTTATGTATAAAATATTTTAAAAATTGAATACATGTAATGTCGGGTTGGTTTGGTTCGGTTTGACTTTTTTTAGCTAAAACCAAACCAAATCAATTATGATCGGTTTTTTTTTTTGAACACCAAACCAAATCAAACCAAACCACTAATCGGGTTTTTTTCTCGGTTTGACTCGGTTTATCGGTTTGGTGCGGTTTACTTTGTACACCCCTAATTCAAGCGCAAATTGGTCCTTTTTCTTTTGTTTTAGCAACTGTTAGTAGGAAAAATAAATTAAGTTATTTGTCTAGCTTGAGGGCATTTTTGAACTACTTGACTAACATCGAGGACATTTTTTAGCCAAAATCGGAAGGTAAAATTGACCAATTTTGAATATTTCAGACGTATTTTTGAACCTTTTCCCTGGAATAATTTATATTATACCTTTTTTCCCTTGTATCTTAATATCCAGTCATTTACCAATAATTTTAGAATAGCTGACCAACAATAAAAGAGGTAAAACATGATTTTCCCTTGTTTTCTCAATTAATTAATGGGGTACTACCATTAATCATACACACCCTCTGTTTTAATTTTCTGGCTTGATTTAAAGTATGAGAATCAAACTAATTAATGTTTAGCGGTCATACTTTAATTTAAAGTTAAAATAACAGTCACATATTTAAAAATTATATAAGGTACAATAAGTCACAATAATTAATAATTTAAAATATTAAAAAAATACTCCATCTGTTTCAATTTATATGATACTTTTCACTTACCGAAATTTAAACTGCATGAATTTTGACCAACATTTTAATATGTATTTTTTTTTATTAAATTGATATGAGAAAAGTCACAAGTATATATATATATATATAGTCTTAACATATCGAATTAATCTAATTTAATTTAACTTTAAAGTTTAATCAAATTGACTTTCGAAAAGTAAAAAAATATGAAGGAATTTAAAAGTATTATGGTCAAAATTTTTCTCGACTCTCCGGGACACGTAAACTCAAACGAAGGGAGTAACATCCATTACTCTCTAATTTGTAACGCATGTTTTCGGAAAACAAAAAAAAAGGTGGCACTCCAAAAGTACAAAAGAACAAAAGGGAAAACACCACATTCAGTTACAAGTGACACTTTTGTTCTCTTTATACTGAAAGCGACACTCACTTTTTAAGCATTGTGATTGTCGCCCCAACTTAAACGTGGCACCAAACTGACACAAATGTCACAGCAAGAACGTAAACTTGGCACAACGAAAAGGATACTAACAAATAGTTTACATTGTTATTGTCATCAAACCTCCTGCTTACTTCAGAAAATAAGAGAACAACTTCCATTTTAGAGTGCTTAGAACTTGAAAAGCAATGTCAAGAAACAAGGATCAGATCAAATTTTTTAGTAGATTTCAAAGGTTTCCCATTTATTCAGAATTAAATTTGGCAGAAAGACGTGACATTAATGTTGCAAAAAGAGGTAACTATAAATCTGTTCAAGGCTGTGCATCTTTTACTTTGCTTCTTTGATTTTCAGAATTTTGATAGTTACAAAAATGAGATTCTTGAGCCGGCGAGGGTCGATAGAAAACAGCCTCTCTACCCTCACAAGGTATTTGCGTACACCCTACCTTCTTCAGACCCTACCTCGTGAGATTACACTGCGTATGTTGTCGTTGTACAAAAATGAGATTCTTAGATGTTGGTAGTGTTTCATGTTTTAATGATGAACTTGTTGTCAAAAAGTTTTGTATAGATAGATAAAGGTTCTGTGACATTCATGTCCAGCCCAACTCGCTTGGCCCGTAAGTTGGTCCACCTAACACGTGGTGAGATTCTCGACTAAATTCACAACTATCCATTTTCCACCCCTTATAGTTAAAATTAGCTATAGGCGTTGCCTATTGTTATAGAGCTTAACCTGTGAAATTTGAATCTCCATAATAGTGGTTATTTTTCAAATAATCGGACCGAAAAGTTGCCGGTCAGTGCTATTTCTACAAGATTTTCCATCAAGGGAAAGATCGGTTTTATGACATGTTCTTGTAGTTGTATAAGACCATCTTTTACATGATATCGATAAATAATAATACTCGCTCTTTTTCAATTTGTTTGTGTTACTTTCCTTTTTACTCCGTTTAAAAAATGCCTCTTTTATTTTGTGACAACTATTTAATTCTGACTTTCTACATGACATGTTTAAGACCACATGATTAAATGACATTTTGGTACATTCAATATATCTTTAGTTTAAGACCACAAGATTCAAAAGTCTTCTTTACTTTTTAAAACTCCGTGCCAAGTCAAAACCAGACAAATAAATTGAAACCGAGGGAGTATAAGATATCATTAAATAAAACACAAAAGATTTTTGTATGATCATTTTCTTCATTGCAAATTGTAACTGGTCACAAAAAATCATTTCCTCTTTTAGTGTCTCATTTTTGTTTTTTAACTTCTCTAGCTATTCCAACCCTCCATCCTTACTCTACTCCACCCCAACCTTAGGAGGATCAACAACCCACTACCAGTGACACTTGCCGGTACTCCTTCTACCACTAGAGTAATCGTCACTTGTCAACTTAACTATTCCATGAATGAAGCCTTGTAACTGCAGTTGATCCATTTACAAGCCCAACCGAAATGTCTGAGCTATAGAAGTTAACTTAATTGTACTTTTGTTATAATGAGTTTCTTTTAGATGTGCTAACATGTTACTCTTTTTGGATGTTTTCCATTTACCAACCATTAATGTGTAGCTGTGCAAGTGGTTCTTTAATGGGAAAAAATAAGAACTTCTATCTTGCCTTCTTTTGAGTTCTACTCGAGGTACGAGTTTCACATTCAAAGTTACTTTAGGTTGAAGTGTCTAGGATTGTTTTATAAGGGCATTTACAATATTTCGTTCCTCATATATGTACATTATTGTGCTTAAACTACGTTGCATGAGATAAATTTAAATGGAGAAACATGGTAAGTGAGGATTCATAGAGCCGATCCCGACTTATTTGGGACTGAGGCGTATAGTTGTTGTCGTATTGTACTTAAACTGGCCATGTCTTGCTATTTTCATATTATCAAAGTGTAGAAGACACTAGATATATGTAATAACAATCTTGGAATGATTGATTTATCTCTTGATACACTCCCTACTGGTATTGTTGAGATCTGTCGAGTTTAACTTTATAGTTTCAGGAAAATCAAATCCTTTTCTAGCTATTAAACTAGCACTATGATCCCAACAACTTAGGGTTAATATGTGCGTAGACTTTCCCAGCCTGTTTTAATGAAAGTTTGTTTCTTTACTAATCAAGAATAACTTGGTGCTGGGGGTTTCAAATCTATCTCTTCAAAAAGAGGATTGAACACGGTGAATTCCGCCATTTTAGCTAAGCAACTTTGATGAACTAATGGATGTTGGGACAATGAGTGATGAACCTGCAGAAGTGGTGGCTATGGGAAAGAAGAGTCGTAAAGCACGACAAGTTCATAGCCATCCAAATTGTTTTTTTTTTCTTTTTCCGATTTTACAATTAGTTAGCATCTCTTTCTGTCATGGCTTAACTTAGTAAGATATTAACTTAATAATTCTTAGTTACTATCCTGTATTTCCTTGTGCTAAGCAAGGAATTATTTATTTTTTCCCTTTCCTTGTCCTCAACTTATTGTCTTTTGTTTCTCCGAGTTATCCTGAACGTTTGTCCTTATATTTATAAGGAAGCTTCTCACCTATATTTCTTGTTACTTTTCAATAATGTATTGTTAAAATGATATAATGGAATCACTTGTGCAATACAAAATTTTAAATTCTTCAAAAGATTACTTTATCTCCATTTCAAACTCCTCTCCAAATACAATTCGATTTTCTTACTTAAATAGTTGTAGCCTATTCAAAGTAGGAAGCATCAATATCGAAGAAAATTCCCTACATTCCACTTTAGCTAATGATGAAAGGGATCTGAATTTTTTCTGCAAATGAAGATAATGGCCACTCCTGGTTTGATGCGATAAATTCCTTTGCGTTAGCTACCAAAAAAAAAGGGTGGAAGGTATTACCGATAAAGTAGGAGCGCGTTCATAGATATGTCATTCTCGTTTACTTGTTCGCCCACTCTTCATTCAAGTTAAGTTGAACGAAGAGAGGATCTTTCACCTTTAAGGCCATAACATTAGTACTTGAACAGGAGAAGGGTTTGAATTGAAACCGGACTCCACATCTCGAGATGTCTTATGGTTAGGGGGAGTTGATTACCTAGATTTCTCTGTTACCGCACATGAGAGTTTGGTAACTGAAGGGTCACTTCACCTTTGGTTACTAGAATGAGAGTTATGTCCGAGAATCAACAAATTCAACACACGTTGTTCACAAAATTTTTGGAGGAGAGAGCATCCAACGGGTTACTTCACCTTTTGGTGATCACACACTGAACCAAGCAATCACTAGCTACAATTGATGGAGTTCTGATTGATTATATTCATAAAACCAAAAGACACTAGATAGGAAATGTAAGTAGTTATGGAAGGAGGTTGAAGATACTTTCTATACAAGGAACTCGCGAAAATCTCGGCAACTGCATTTTCAACTCCTTTGGAAACATTACCCGAATGGAATTTCTTTCCCATATTCTAGATTCTTCCGTCATTGGCCAATAAACTTATTCTTGAATTTTCCAATTTTCTTTCGAGTTGCTTAAAAATGTGCTAAAAGAAGGAAGATTGTCATTGGGAAGAACAAATGGAAAGCTCATTATTCTTTTACTAATTGTGGGAGGGGGCTGAAGATACTTTCTGTACCAGGAACTCATAAAAATCTCGCTTCTCCATTTTCAACTCCTTTGGAAACATTACCTAATGGCATTTCTTTCATATATTCGAGATTCTTCCTACAACTGGCTCAATGGGGGTCATTAAATGTCTGGAGAATGGAAACCACCTTGCCTTCAATATAACACATTGCTACAGTGAGGCAAATATACCTGCACAAGTTAACATCCATTAGCCGTATTGAGGAGGGAATCTATGTCTTCAAGCCACACCAGTCAAAAGAAGGCATTAGGTGAATAGCCTTTTCATTGTGTTCCGTGAACTGAAGTAATCTAGGTATTAGCCTATTAGGTGAATTTGTGCTCGTCTCCTAAAACTCCAAAGTTCCTATTTGTCTTCCAAACTCAATTATTAGGTTAATGTAGTGGTGCGATCGTGTCTTATATATGTAACTTACACATCCATTCTTCTTGGCCCTGATCCAAAAAGCAAATGGATAAGGAAATGTAGAATGTGGATAAGTTAAATTTGAGACCTTTATTACATTGTCACTAAGTTGAGAGTAAAACCAAATCGCTCAGTGTAATGGAATTAAGCATTGGTATTTTCTATTGATGCTGCTAAAGAATTAAATGGCATAAATTGGTTATTGCTCTCGAGTGTTGAGTATGTGGTTTAAAACTTTTTATGTTGCTTCAATACTCGATTTTTAGGTGTCAATAACTATAGATGGTTGGGAAAAACCAAGTACTATTAGAGGTACTAATCATCAAGTTTCCTAAGTCACTTGCATCAACTTATGAATTTAGACTTCACTACAGATTTCTATCTAAAACATAGATATACGTTGAATACTGCACAATAAAGGTGAGGATAACAATATGTTCCGTGTGATTTTGTGGTCATCCAAAATTAGACAAGATTAAAAATAATCACATTTGACAAAAGATGCAAGTAGCACATATAAAGAATAAAAGATTGTTAAGCCATGTCTTACGTCGACCTTCATGATGGGAATAAAATAGACCCGCAAAAATAATATTCACGGTATTAGTGATAAACGCGGAACACTAACTTATGGTTAAATCAGCAAGAATAAAATGCAGCAATAATGACACCAAGATTTTATGTGGAAACCCTTCTGAATAAGGGAAAAACCACGGCCAAGAGGAGCAGCTGATATCACTATAGAGGAATTTTACACTGTGTAGTAACGAGTACAAATACTCCTAAGACCACTACACCCTCAAAAGAAATAACACTCTTTTGATTTTCCCACCTCACTACAATATCACTCACACTCTATTTTTCTTCACAGACTATTTTCTTACAGTCTATGGAATACCTCACTTTTGCTCTCACTCAGATGTATTGTCTGAGATTTTGGTGTGTATAGCAAATGATCTTGGTGTATTACAAATGAACCATAAGCTGCCTATTTATAGGAATGAATTTCCTATGATGAGGTAAGCGCTTACGTCACGACTATGATGAGGTAAGCGCTTACGTCACGACTATGATGAGGTAAGCGCTTACGTCACGACTATGATGAGGTAAGCGCTTACATCACGAAAATGTGAACAAAAGAATTGGCTTGTTGGCCAATTCCACAATTGCTACAAATGTGATTTTGTCAAAGGAAGAAAAATCTTCCTTCCTTAAAATATGGGATAGGGGACTGGACCCCACAAATCTCCCCCTCCAGTCCCATTCACCTGAAGGAGGGTACACTGGCTTCTAATTTGAGTGCATGCCGACAAGTTCTTTGCACAATTCAAACTTGTCTCTCGGTACCGCCTTGGTCAGCATATCTGAGGATTTTCATTCGTGTGAATCTTCTTAACTTGGAACAATTCGCTTTCCAATTGCTCACGAATCCAATGATATCTGACATCGATGTGTTTTGTTCTCGCATGGTACATGGAGTTCTTGCTCAAGTCTATTGCACTCTGACTGTCACAATAAACAACATACTCCATTTGCTGCAATCCAAGTTCTTGAAGGAATCTCTTGATCCATATCATCTCTTTGCCAGCTTCAGTAGCCGCAATATACTCCGCTTCCGTTGTAGATAGTGCGACACACTTCTGCAACTTTGACTGCCATGATATAGCTCCCCCTGAAAAAGTAAACAAATATCCAGTAGTGGATTTTCTGTTATCAAGGTCACCTGCCATATCAGAATCTGTATAGCCCTTCAAAATTGGATTTGATCCTCCAAAACACAAGCATTCATCTGATCTTTCTCTTAGATACCTGAGTATCCACTTCACAGCTTCCCAATGCTCTTTCCCTGGATTTTTGAGAAATCTGCTAACAACACCGACTGCATGAGCAATATCTGGTCGAGTGCATACCATTGCATACATTAAACTTCCGACGGCAGAGGAATAAGGAATCCTGGCCATTCTCTGTTTTTCCTCTGTTGTTGTAGGACACATCTTTTTGCTCAATTTCAGATGACCAGGAAGAGGTGTGCTAACCCACTTAGCACTCTTCATATTGAAGCGCTCTAGTACACGTTCTATGTACTTTTTCTGCGACAAATAAAGCTTCTTTTCATCTCTCGAACGAGTAATTCTCATGCCCAAAATCTGCTTAGCATGACCCAAGTCTTTCATTGCAAAAGACTTACTCAATTGTTTCTTCAACTCGTCAATCCTGGAAGCATTTTTGCCTACAATCAACATATCATCCACATATAGCAGAAGGATGATAAAGTCACCATCAGAAAATCTTTGTACAAACACACAGTGATCTGAAGAAGTCTTCTTGTAACCTTGCTCCCCCATAACAGACTCAAACTTCTTGTACCACTGTCTGGGAGCTTGCTTCAATCCATAGAGACTCTTCTTGAGTTTGCATACAAGATTTTCTTTACCTTTTGCCTTGAAGCCTTCAGGTTGTTCCATATAAATCTCCTCTTCTAAGTCACCGTGAAGAAAAGCAGTCTTCACATCCATCTGCTCAATCTCCAAATCAAGACTAGCAGTCAAACCAAGAACTGTCCGAATGGAGGACATTTTCACGACAGGAGAAAATATTTCGTCAAAGTCAATACCTTTCCTTTGACCAAATCCCTTAACAACCAATCTAGCTTTGTATCTGGGCTTCAAGCTGTGTTCTTCGGCTTTAACTTTGAACACCCACTTGTTCTTCAAAGCTCTCATGCCCTTAGGCAAGTTCACCAACTCATAAGTATGGTTCTCATGCAGAGATTTCATCTCATCTTGCATGGCTTCAATCCATTGATCCTTGTGCTCATCTTCCATAGCCTCCTCATAACATTCAGGCTCTCCCCCATCAGTGAGTAATACATACTCATTAGGTGAATAACGGGAAGAAGGAACATGCTGTCTAGTAGACCTTCTAAGTGGAATATCTGACTCATCCACGACTTCATGAGTAGGAGCATCTACTTCATCAATAGCAGCATCGTTATCATCATCAACATGCTGATCTGGAACATGATTCTGGGCATCACCATCGTCATCGAGCCCACCAACTTCATCAGCATTTGTATGAGGAACTTGATCAAGATTAACTAAACCTTCAGAACTTGAAGATTTTATCTTCTCCGCTTTGTTAATATCTTCAATGGTTTGATCCTCCATGAAGATAACATCACGGCTTCTCACAACCTTCTTCTCAATTGGATCATATAGCCTGTAACCAAACTCATCAAGGCCATAACCAATGAAGATGCACTGCCTTGTCTTGGCAGTTAATTTCGACCTTTCATCTTTAGGCACATGTACAAAAGCTTTACAACCAAACACTTTCAAGTGGTCATAGGAAACATCCTTTCCATACCAAACTCTGTTTGGAACATCACTTTGCAAAGCAACCGCAGGGGATAGATTAATAACATGTGCAGCGGTCAATAAAGCCTCACCCCAAAAGGAATTCGGCAACTTTGCTTCAGAAAGCAAACATCTGACTCTTTCCATCAAGGTCCTGTTCATCCTCTCTGCTAAACCATTAAGCTGAGGAGTCTTAGGAGGAGTCTTCTGGTGTCTGATACCCTGTTGCTTGCAGTATTCGTCAAACGGTCCACAATATTCACCACCGTTATCAGTACGAATACACTTCAGCTTCTTTCCAGTTTCTCTTTCAACTGAGGCCTGAAACTGCTTAAAGACACCCAACACTTGGTCTTTAGTCTTTAAGACGTAGACCCAAAGTTTCCTTGAGCAATCATCAATAAAGGTAGCAAAATAAAGTGCACCACCCAAAGTCCTTGTCTTCATTGAACCACATAAATCTGAATGCACCAACTCAAGCAACTCTGTCTTTCTTGAAGGAGGATGAGACTTGAAAGAAACTCTATTTTGTTTTCCAGCCAAGCAGTGCTCACACTTTTCTAATTTAGCACTTTCGAAATTTGACAATAATTTCTTTTTGGCCAGAACATTTAGTCCTTTCTCGCTAATGTGGCTAAGCCTCTTATGCCATAACGTTGAAGAGCTATTGCTCTCAACTGCATTCACCATATCAACACAGGTAGAGGCCGTAGTCCAGTATAGACCATGACGCTTTTCGCCACGAGCCACAATCATGGAACCTTTAGTAAGCTTCCACTTTCCAGCACCATTGGTACTGACATATCCCTCATCATCCAAAACACCAACAGAGATCAAGTGCAAACGAATATCAGGTGCATGCTTTACATTGTTTAAAACTAGTTTAGTTCCAGTACTAGTTTTCAAACAAATCGTTCCAACACCAGCCACCCTAGATATAGTCTCATTACCCATACTCAAAGTTCCAAAGTCACCCGGAGTATAGGATGAGAAAAATTCCTTCCTTGATGTCACATGAGATGCGGCACCACTGTCCACAACCCAGCTTGACTCATCACAAGCAATGTTTATCAGATCCGCATCAAGGACAGTAACAAGATCTTCTGTAGTGACAGCGGCAACACGATTGCCATCTTCTTTCTTTTCCTCCTTATCTCTATTTTCCTTTTTCAAAATCCGGCAGAACTTCTTTGTGTGCCCTTTTTTCCCGCAATGATAGCAATCAATATCTTTAAGTCTGATTCTGGATTTGCTTCTATGATGTTCTCTATTTTGAGAACCACGATTCTTGCCTCTCCCCCTAGTGTCAGTCACCAAAACATCTGATGAGGAGGAACCTTGAGATTTTCTTCTCATCTCTTCATTTAAAAGACTGCTCTTGGCAAGATCCATAGAGATCACACCATCCGGAGCAGAATTTGATAATGAAGTTCTAATAATTTCCCAAGAATCTGGTAGGGAACCAAGTAGAAACAAGCCTTGAATTTCTTCATCAAAATTAATGCCCATAGCAGATAACTGGTTCATGATCCCCTGAAAAATATTCAGATGATCTGTCATTGCGGAACCATCGTGGTATTTTAAACTCAGCATTTTCTTTATCAGAAACATCTTGTTATTACCAGTTTTTCGAGCATACAAACTTTCAAGATGCTCCCATAGGGTCCGAGCATGTGTCTCTCCAGAAATATGGTTCAACACATTATCGTCAACCCACTGTCTAATAAAGCCGCAAACCTGCCGATGCAACAAATTCCACTCTTCATCTGATTTATTATCAGGCTTTTTATTTCCAAAGACAGGTTGATGAAAATTCTTGACATAGAGCAAATCTTCCATTTTGCCCTTCCAAATGACATAATTTACGCCACTCAAAGTAACCATTCTACTAGTGTTGGCTTCCATTGTTTATCACAAATACAAATACTATTTTATTCGAAGACCAAAGTAATTCTTTTCTGATGTGGAAGTTCAGACTGTGCTGCAACCACAGAGCATACTCAGACAGAACCTTGGCTCTGATACCACTTGATGGGAATAAAATAGACCCGCAAAAATAATATTCACGGTATTAGTGATAAACGCGGAACACTAACTTATGGTTAAATCAGCAAGAATAAAATGCAGCAATAATGACACCAAGATTTTATGTGGAAACCCTTCTGAATAAGGGAAAAACCACGGCCAAGAGGAGCAGCTGATATCACTATAGAGGAATTTTACACTGTGTAGTAACGAGTACAAATACTCCTAAGACCACTACACCCTCAAAAGAAATAACACTCTTTTGATTTTCCCACCTCACTACAATATCACTCACACTCTATTTTTCTTCACAGACTATTTTCTTACAGTCTATGGAATACCTCACTTTTGCTCTCACTCAGATGTATTGTCTGAGATTTTGGTGTGTATAGCAAATGATCTTGGTGTATTACAAATGAACCATAAGCTGCCTATTTATAGGAATGAATTTCCTATGATGAGGTAAGCGCTTACGTCACGACTATGATGAGGTAAGCGCTTACGTCACGACTATGATGAGGTAAGCGCTTACGTCACGACTATGATGAGGTAAGCGCTTACATCACGAAAATGTGAACAAAAGAATTGGCTTGTTGGCCAATTCCACAATTGCTACAAATGTGATTTTGTCAAAGGAAGAAAAATCTTCCTTCCTTAAAATATGGGATAGGGGACTGGACCCCACACTTCAGATGCACCGATTCGTAGGTTGTTGAGGGAAGGTGTTTAAAGGAGACAAGTAGACCTAAAGTAACATTGTTATAAGGTGCCTTGAAAGGCATACAATCACTAGAATCCATGCAAACCTAGCAAAAAATAGTGTACAATGGTAGAAAAGGATCTATATTAGCATACAGTTAGTTAGCATTAAGTTTTAATCATGTCAGTATGTTTAGTTTAGGTCCAATATCTGCTAGGATTCTTTAGTCAAGGTTAGAGATTTATATTTCGGTCAAAAACCGACCCCAACTTGCTCGGAATGGACACATAGTTGTTGTTTGTATCAATATTCTTATACACAAATACCCTTTATTAGAACTTCCACATAATGCCTTACAGTGTAAATGTTTTACACTAGTAAGATAACTATACTAATAGCTTCAATAGCTCGCTGAAATTTGGTAATAACACATGTTGGATTTTTCCTCTTCTTAGTAATCGTCGATACACAATATCTTGGATTGGTGGCTTTCTTTTCCTTTGTGGTGCTAGGCTTAGATTCCTGTTACATTGTTCCCTTAACTGTCTTAACGAGGATGGAAAGATTTGTTTAGTTGATGTAACCTTTGTTTAGCTTGAGGGAAATTTATCCTCCTCTGAGTAATCTTCTTCCTTGTTAAGTTCGTTCCTTCTTATAGAAAAAGACGACTCAATTCTTTTTGTCATTTGTTTGCTCCATATTCTTTGAATGGGACCCATTAGGTACTTTAGTGGGTAAGCTACCAAAAGTATCTTGTTACAGCTACTATTTCCAACCGTGATGAATTAACTTGTTATCGAATTCTTGCTCCTTATAGTTTAGCTCTATCTTGAATATCATTTTTCTTGCTCATCTTTACCTAACAAAGCTGTTTCCTTATTTCAACTTAACATCTAGAAAATTTATGTATTTCATCATGTGTTCGTTCTGTTTTTGAGTGGGATCTGCCTGTTCCCCTTATCTTTCGTCCATTACTGCATCTGAGTCTCCACTGATTACGAAGATTAGAAGTCTGGCTGTTCATTTATCAAATGTTAATGAATGCAGAAATATTATACTGGATGTGGACATGACAGCTGCAGTATTTGTCAATGGAAAATGACAACCGTTTAATCATGCTTGAGCCCTTTCTTGAAGATCGGGAAAGAAGCAAGCACCGACTAGATATGCAGTACCTTCTTCTGGACAGCGGAGCACAGAGTATTCGAGAATGCCCTGGCCATCTACTCCTTGGATAGTAATCAATTTGTGAATATTGCAACATCACTTGAAGAGATCGCACAACATTATAAAGAATTAGTTAAAGATGTAAATAAAGTTGGGTCTAGAAATGTTCCGTTGTCTCAATATATATGTCACATATTGAGGCAAAGGAACACTTCCAGAATCAATTGCATTTATATCTTCAACTAATTCTTTATAATGCTGTACAATTTATTGAAGTGATGTTGCAATCTCTCGTTAAATAAATAAATTGGAATATCAAGAGTAAAAATAGAATAACAAAGAAAGGGTGCTTGGACAGAGAGGGACAAAGGTGAATTTCCTATATATTTTCTTAAAGGACCAAATTATTTTGGTCCTGATTACCTAATTGAGTTGATTGCATTTCAATTTCAATATTTATGCATTGCTTGTTGGTTGAATAAAATGATTCTTATCCCAAAAGGATTTTCAAATTGCCTCGGCTGACATTTCGCTGTGACCAAATGCTTATTTCTTTATTGAGCCTAACAAGGTCTCTGTCACTTTGCCGAAGGATATAAAACCTATTTCTGAAAGAAAAGCTAAGCCGATTTGGCATGTGAAATGTTTGGCAAAATGAAAATGCCACAAAGATAGTTTGATGTCTAGTATAAGGAAAAAAAATGCTATTCAGTTTGCAAATGTTCCTATGCCTCAAAATTTATGAGATATATATTTTGAGGCAATAGAACATTTCCATATACAACTGCATTTACATCTTTGGCCAATTCTTTTTAATGATGTATAATCACTTCACATATTGAGGGACATTTCCGAACTCGATATCTTTTACATCTTCAACTAGTTCATAATTGTGATGTATGATCTCTTGAAGTGATGTTGCAATCTTCATCAATTGATTGCTATACCATGAGCAGACCTCCAGGCCAATCTATATATATTTATATTGGACTATTAAGAGCAGAAATAGAACAACAAAGAGGGGATGATAAGACAAAGAAGGAACAAAGGTGAATATCCTATATATTTTCTGTAAAGGACCAAATTATTGGGCTACTAATTATCTAATTTAGTTCTTAGTGTTTAAATTTATACATTTATGCATCGTTCATTGGTCGAATGAGTTTCATATCTTAATTGAAAAAGGATTTTCAAACTGGCCCTATTGATCTGGGACTAAATGCTTGTTTCTTGCTTGTCTTTATTAAGCTCAATAAGGTTTCTGTTCACTTTGGACCAAGAATATTAACAAAAGAGCATGTTATTCTTCAGTTTCTAATAAAAATTACTTCTGAAAGATTAATGGAAATTTAGCTGATTTGGCATGTGAACTTTTGGAAAATGAAAATGATTCACAAATAAATTAGTGTCTTATAAAAGGAAAAATACTTGACTCCTTTCCCAATCTAATCTTTTATCTTTAGTAGTGTGTTTGGTAGGAAGGAAACTGTTTTCCTAGAAAATGTTTTCCAGGAAAATAAGTGGTTTGCTTATCTATTTTCTGGTGTTCGGTAGACGGTAAGTAAGCAAAAAATATTGTTCCAAATCACTACCATTCTTTGGGACGGTGCGGGTACTAGGTTTATCAGTCATATCGTCTTATCAGATTTCTCTTCGCTTATTGTGCTCAGATTAGATATACTGAAATCCTGATTACAACATTTGTTGCAGGGCTTGTCACTTCAGCTATTGGTTTGTTCCATACTTTTTCATGGCCAAGAAGCTTCAATAAAATGTGGAATTACAACACTTTCTAGTAGTGGACTGTTTCTCTTGATGTCCTTCCAAATATGGCTCCAAACTCATATCCAGTGCCGAACTCGTCTGACTGGAGACTGTCGAAAAGTAATGGCGTCCGTACCTAAAGTAATATTTCTCCAATCTCCTCGTCCATATTTCTCAGGTAGGTTGCTTCTAGCATCAGATAAATATGGAGAGGTGATTGGAGAAATATTTTTAGGTGTAGTGTTCTAATGAGCATTTGCTACAGGACTTGTCACTTCAGCAATTGGCATGCCCCATACTTGTTCTTGGCCAAGTAACTTCGATGGAACGTGGAATTACAACACTTTCTAGTGGTGGACTGTTTCTCTTCCTGTCCTTCCAGATATGGCTCCAAACTCCTATCCAAGACTGTGGAACAGTAATTACGTCCATATCTAAAGTAATATTTCTCCAATCACCTATGCCATATTTCTCGGATAGGTTCCTTCTTGTAGCATCAGAGAAATATGGAGAGGTGATAGGAGAAATATGTCGTGCAATTTCCACACTTTTTAGTTGTAGAGTATTTCTTTACGCATCCTTCTGGTTCACCATGGTTGCTGCAAAGAAGACCGTAAGTATCTCTTCTTTATCAATATTTGTGTAGAAATCGGATCTTGAAAATGCGTGTCGTTCGCTTGTGGTAAATGTTAAACTAGGGCTTGTTGTTGTGAATTTTGCAGAAGAAGACTCATGATAGCATTAACAATAGGCTCACACTCTTGTTATGTAAAACGGAAATTATACATTGGGATACAAAACTGTTCTCATGACCATTAGAAGCTCCGAAGGTATGTATAGTGAACTCAATCACTCTTCAGTTTTTTGAATTTTAACCAATCAGCTCTTAGTTTTTGATATTTAGTTAAACCAATTAAACAATAGGAGAACGTTATAATCACTGTCTCAAGAAGCTAACCGCATACTTCTTACCTCGACCGTTCAAATTGAGCAGTCGATGATCACTATGACTGGTAGCAGCCTTCATAAATAATTAAGCAGAAATCTGGAATGTGTGTCTATATCAATGCTGGCTAGTTGTTATAGCGAGGTTAATTAGAAATTGGTGCTTGTATCATCAATTTCCATTGAATAACCACCGTACTCCAATCTCTACCATTCTTTGGGACGGTGCGAGTACTAGGTTTATCAGTCATATCGTCTTATCAGATTGCTTTCGCTTTTTGTGCCTATCAGATTAGATCAACTGAAATACTGATTATCCTCTCTTTCTTTTCAGTCTTTGCCCGTTACCGTTGATGTGGGTACACACAATAAGAATTTGTTGAACGATGAATTTTACATTGGGCTAAGGCAAAGAAGAGCTACAGGGCAGGTTCACAGATTTTTATGCCTGATCATGCTTACTTTATCATACTTTTTGTAGAAGATGTAATATTTCCTTAATGTACTTTGTTTGATCCTGTTTACCATGTTCAGGAATATGCCGAACTTCCAGATGAATTTATGTACGCCGTCAAGCAGAATTATGGGGAGAAAGTGCTCATTCAGTTAGATGTTTTCTGGCAAAAATTGCAGATAAGTGTACTTGAGAACTTTACTTGATAAAATAACTTTGATTATTCCGGATTAATTGGTTTAGGTAGAATTTACAATCCTGAAGTTCTAATTTCTGGAATAAATTCCATAACCTTTTCATTTTTATGTGTTTTTTTTGGTTATAGGTTGCTTCTTCAAGCGTCTGAGAATTATGGAAGAGGTGATTGGAGAAATATTTTTAGGTGTTATGTGCTAATGAGCATTTGCTGCAGGACTTGTAACTTCAGCAATTTGTATGTCCCATACTTGTTCATGGCCAAGTAACTTCGATAGAACGTAGAATTACAACACTTTCTAGTGGTGGACTGTTTCTCTTCCCGTCCTTCCGGATATGGCTCCAAACTCATATCTAGTGCCTAACTCGTCTGACTGGGGACTGTCGAAAAGTAATGGCGTCCTTGCCTAAAGTAATATTTCTCCAGCCTCCTCTCCCGTATTTCTCGGATAGGTTGCTTCTTCTAGCATCAGACAAATATAGAGAGTTGATTGGAGATTTTTTTTTTTACGTGTTATGTGCTAATGAGCATTTTCTGCAGGTCTTGTCACTTCAGCTATTGGTATGTCCCATACTTGTTCATGGCCAAGTAGCTTTGGGAGAACGTGGAATTACAACACTTTCTAGTGGTGGTCTGTTTTTCTTGCTCCAGTCGAAAAGTGACGGCGTCCATACCTAAATTAATGTTTCTCCAATCTCCTCGCCCATATTTCTCGGGTAAGCTGCTTCTAGCATCAGATAAATATGGAGAGGTGATTGGAGAAATATATTTAGGTGTTATGTTCTAATGAGTATTTGCTACAGGACTTGTCACTTCAGCAATTGGCTTGTCCCATACTTAATCTTGGCTAAGTAACTTCGATGGAAAGTAAAATTACAACAGTTTCTAGTGGTGGACTGTTTCTCTTCCTGGCCTTGCGGATATGGCTCCAAACTCCTATCCAAGACTGTGGAACAGTGATGACGTCCATATCTAAAGTAATATTTCTCCAATCACATGTGCCATATTTCTCGTAGCATCATGGAGAGGTGATTGGAGAAATATTTTTAGGTGTTATGTCCTGATGAGCTAATGCTAACCGGTGATTGGAGAAATATTATTAGGTGTTATGTGCTGCTGAGCTAATGCTAACAATTGGTATGTCCATACCTGTTCATGGCGAAGTTGCTTCTATATGTCGTGCAATTGCCACACTTTTTAGTTGTAGAGTATTTATTTACGCATCCTTCCGGTTCACCGTCGTTGCTGAAAAGAAGACCGTAAGTATCTCTTATTTATCAATATTTGTGTTGGAATCAGGTCATGAAAATGCGTGTCATTCGTTTGTGGTAAATGTTAAACAAGGGCTTGTTGTTGTGAATTTTGCAGAAGAAGACTCATGAGAGCATTAACGATAGGCTCACTCTTGTTATGAAGAGCGGTAAATATACATAGGGATACAAAACTGTGCTCAAGACCATTAGACGCTCCAAAGGTATGTATAGTGAACTCAATCACTGTTCAATTTTTTCAATTTTAAACCAATCAGATATTCATTTTTGATATTTAGTTAAACCAATTAAACAATAGGCAAACGTTTTCGATGGTCACTATGACTGGTAGCAGCCTTCATAAATAATTAAGGAGAAATCTGGAATGTGTGTCTACATCAATGCTGGCTAGTTTTTATAGCGAGGTTAATTAGAAATTGGTGCTTGTATCATCAATTTAATTTGAAGGACCACCGTACTCCAATCTGTACCATTCTTTTGGACGGTGCGAGTACTAGGTTTATCAGTCGTATCGTCTTATCAGATTGCTTTCGCTTTTTGTGCCTATCAGATTAGATGAACTGCTTCATTGTCCTCTCATTCTTTTCAGTCTTTACCCGTTACCGTTGATGTGGGTACAAACAATAAGAATTTGTTGAACGATGAATTTTACATTGAGGTAAGGCAAAGAAGAGCTACAGGACAGGTTCACAGATTTTTATGCCTGATCATGCTTACTTTATCATACTTTTTGTAGAGGATGTAATATTTCCTTAATGTACTTTGTTTGATCCTGTTTTCCATGTTCAGGAATATGCCGAACTTTTAGATGAATTTATGTACGCCGTCAAGCAGAATTATGGGGAGAAAGTGCTCATTCAGGTAGATGTTTCTGGCAAAAATTGCAGATAAGTGTACTTGAGAATTTTACTTGGTAATCTAAGTTTGAATATTTCGGATTAATTGGTTTAGGTAGAATTTACGATCCTGAAGTTCTAATTTCTGGAATAAATTCAATAACTTTTTTGTTTTTATGTGTTTTTTTGGTTATAGGTTGCTTCTTCAAGCGTCCGAGAATTATAGAAGTGGTGATTGAAGAAATATTTTTAGGTGTTATGTGCTAATGAGCATTTGCTGCAGGACTTGTAACTTCAGCAATTTGTATGTCCCATACTTGTTCATGGCCAAGTAACTTCGATAGAACGTGGAATTGTAACACTTTCTAGTGGTGGACTGTTTCTCTTCCCATCCTTCCGGATATGGCTCCAAACTCATATCCAGTGCCTTACTCGTCTGACTGGAGACTGTCGAAAAGTAACGGCGTCCATGCCTAAAGTAATATTTCTCCAGTCTCCTCTCCCGTAGTTCTCGTATAGGTTGCTTCTTCTAGCATCAGACAATTATGGAGAGGCGATTGAGAACTATTTTTATGTGTTATGTGCTAATGAGCATTTGCTGCAGGACTTGTCACTTCAGCTATTGGTATGTCCCATACTTGTTCATGGCCAAGTAGCTTCGACAGAACGTGGAATTACGACACTTTCCAGTGGTGGACTGTTTCTCTTGCTCCAGTCGAAAAGTAACGGCGTCCATACCTAAAGTATTATTTCTCCAATCTCCTCGTCCATATTTATCGAGTAGGTTGCTTCGAGCATCAGATAAATATGGAGAGGTGATTGGAGAAATATTTTTAGGTGTTATGTTCTTATAAGCATTTGCTACAGGACTTGTCACTTCAGCAATTGGCATGTCCCATACTTGTTCTTGGCCACGTAACTTCGATGGAAGGTGGAATGACAACACTTTCTAGTGTGGAATATTTCCCAACCTGTCCGTGATTTTGCTCCAAACTCCTATCCAAGACACTGGAACAATGATGACGTCCATATCTAAAGTAATATTTCTCCAATCACCTTTGCCATATTTCTTGGATAGGTTCCTTCTTGTAGCATCAGAGAAATATGGAGAGGTGATTGGAGAAATATTTTTAGGTGTTATGTGCTGATGAGCTAATGCAAACCGGTGATTGGAGAAATATTTTTAGGTGTTATGTGCTAAAGAGCTAATGCTAACAATCGGTATGACCATACCTGTTCATGGACAAATTGCTTCTATATGTCGTGCAATTGCCACACTTTTTCATTGTAGAGTTTCTTTTCGCATCCTTCCGGTCCACTCTGTGTTAGAACCTGTATTTTTGTACAGTGGAATAATCTGGATTTATTACGATAAGTTAAGGACAAAACTAAGTCGGGATTCTTGACCTTCGATTTTATTTTGAGATATAAGTTGTGCATGAATTTATTGGTATGGAACAATTAGGAAAATTCGGGACCAAAAGTGATAAAAATTGGAAGATAAAAATCATCCACAATTTCCATGGTTGGCCCACACAAATGGTGTTCAATTTTAATTGGGACAACACATTAGTGTGGGCCAAGGGGCAAGTGTACAATTCATTTAAGTATTAAAAGATGACCACAATTTTATTTCACTTCATTTGCTTCATTCACCACACTTAACAAAAAAAAGTTGAAGACCCTCCATTGAAGGCTCTCGGCCAACAGCCCTGAAAATTCACTTCCATTTTTAGCTCTCCAAAAATTAATTTCTTGGTGTTAAACCACTAATTAGAGGTCCCTAAGTAACTTGGATGCATTGTTGGGGTGATCAAGTCCTTCATTCAAGAGATTGGAAAACCCTAGCCTATTAAAAGTTGAAGAGAAAAAGGTAAGATTTGATCTTGTTTTTGTGTTATGAAGGTTCTATTCATGTTGTAGTATCTTATTATGGTTGAAAATCATGAAATAAAGAATGGTGAAGTGGATGCCATATGTATGAGGGTTGGGCGTGTGATGGGTGTTGTTGTGTTGTGATTGAAATTATGAATTAATGTTTAGTTAGTTGATTAGGATCATTGTAAGGTGAAGAACAATTGAGAATCATCCATATATGTGTATATATAGTGTTGATTGAAATGGGTCACATTATATGACGATGAACGAATGAACGTCGCTTAATGTTTTAATCGCCGTCGCTATGAATCTTATGTTGGAAATGAATGTTTGTTGACTCAAAATGATGTTGTTAATGTGCGAACTGTTTTTGGAGGTTATTGTATATTTATTGTAATTGGTATATTGATGAGATAGCATTGTTAGAATGTAATTTGAGGATACAAACCATGATTTGGAAATGAAGAAAAAAATAATTTAAAGGGCTGTCTCGGATGGGGCTGTTTTCGGCCAGCTTGGAGAAAAAAAATTCGGGTTGTTGGAAATGTGGTATGAATTGCTTAGAATGCCCTTGAATATTTTTGGTAAGGATTCGGGTTGATAATTGAATGTATAAGCGTCGATTTTGGCTTGAAGGTAAGTCGTCGAATTGAATTTATGTAAGTTGTCGAAAAATGGAAAAGAAAGCGATTATTGTATTTTGTCTTTCGGATTGGTTGTTGGTGTTGTTAGGTTGGTTATTGTTGTTGTTGATTGATATAGCCGAGTTAAATTATCGGGGTGGCCCATTTATAGGGGAAATGCTGCCCAAATTTCTGTAGAATTAAGGGCGAAATTGGAATTTATTGCCCAATAAGTCTTTAGCTAATGTTTGGCATTTTATGGCTCATTTTTAGATCGTGGGCAGCCCGAATCATAGTTTGGACTTAGCTTGAGTTGGATCATATTGGAGAGCGTTTGAGGTATGTAAAGTAACCTTTCTTTTTGGCATGCCTTAGTTAAAGTAGGCCATGATACGAGCCTCTAGGAAACTCTATTCTCGCAAATCCGAGCTTGTCTATGATTCGTATTTGTTTCCTTGGTATTCTTGGGCGCATATGCCATAACATTGATCCTTATATCCTTGGAGTTTATAATTTGTAAAGATTTCATGAAAGCTGATTTTTGGTTTCAAAGCTTGTTCTTTAGCGATTCCAAAAGTTCAAACGCCCGTAACTTCCTCAGAAAAGCTCGGATTGCTTTGAAATTTTCGTAGGAGTTTGTATGATATAAAATGAGTATGTTTTTCATAGGCGGGCTCAGTTCGGGTCTATACTCGTCCGTGGGTCCCGCGACGCCCTTTTTGTAAATTCGACAACTTTGAGACAAAAAGTGATAATTATTATTCCGATTTCGAATATGACTATTTTACTTATCCTTTAGATTTATAATAATGATTTTATGCATATGATTCCTCACTACTCCGCTCGTGCCTACTGTGATATCGTTCACCGGTTTCCGGGCCGGTTCTGTTGTCGTGCGCTTTGTGATACATTCCGGTGTTATGCTGTGTTTATGGTTCACCGTGCTCCTCGCTCGAGGGCCGGGTTCCACTTATGTTTGGCGTTATGCTGTGTTTGGGGTTATGCTGTGTTGTGATGTGTGACGGGGATTCGGAGATTTGAAACTTTCTGGTGTTATGCTGTGTTGTGGCGCCATCGACAGGCGGGCGACCACATTTTCCTGTGCCCTATGCATAATTTATACTTTGGAAATAAACATTTTGATATTTTTTTGATATGTAATATTTTCTATATTTTTGATTCGATTATTGTTCAGATTTATTTCTATACCTTCTGCTTTGCATACTCAGTACATATTTCGTACTGACCCCCTTCTCCGGGGGCTGCGTTTCATGCCCGCAGGTACGGACGCACAGCTTGGTGATCCACCTGTTTAGGACACCCTTTCTGCTATTCGGAGTGCTCCTCTCTTTCCGGAGCTTATACTTTTTGTATATATATTTATTAGTGCATTTGTATATATTCATTCATGGGTACGGCGGGGCCCTGTCCCGTCATATGATTCTGTCGGTCTGTTTAGAGGTCTGTGGACATGTTTGTGGGTTAGGGTCTTTCTGTATGGATAGGTGTATATGTTGTTTGGGCGATCCCATACGCCGAGGCGGCCGGTCCGCATATGTTTATACGTTGCTTTGCTAGCCCTGTGTGGCCTTTGTTGGTATTTGCTGTGTACAGGGTTATTTTGGATAGTCTGTAAAACAGAGGAAACTCTGCCGAAAGTTTTCTGGGAATTGTCTAAATTTAGAATATAGCCTCGTCGGCTTCTGGTATATACTTGAATGCATTTGATAGATGGGTTTGGGTGCCCAGATCGGGCACTAGTCACGGCCTACGGGGTTGGGTCGTGACACTCTGGTTGCTCCAAAAAAGACCGTAAGTATCTCTTCTTTATCAATATTTGTGTAGGAATCGGATCACGAAAATGCGTGTCATTTGTTTGTGGTAAATGTTAAACAAGGGCTTATTGTTGTGAATTTTGCAGAAGAAGACTCATTATAGCATTAACAATAGGCTCACACTCGTTATTTAAAGCGGCAATTATACATTGGGATACAAAACTCTTCTCAAGACCATTAGAAGCTCCAAAGGTATGTATAGTGAACTCAATCACTCTTCAGTTTTTTCAATTTTAACCAATCAGATCTTAGTTTTTGATATTTAGTTAAACCAATTAAACAATAGGCAAACATTATAATCACTGTCTCAAGAAGCTAACCGCATACTTCTTACCAAGACTGTTCAAATTGAGCAGTCGATGATCACTATGACTGGTAGAAGCCTTCACAAATAATTGAGAAGAAATCTGGAATGTGTGTCTACATCAATACTGGTTATCTAACTTTTTCTCGTCATGTTTTCTCTTGAGCCGAGGGTCTTTCGGAAACAACCTCTCTATCTTCCGAGATGGGGTAAGGTCTGCGTACACTTTACCCTCCCCAGACTCCACACTGTGAGATTTCACTGAGTATGTTGTTGTTGTGTCCACATCAATGCTGGCTAGTTTTTATAGCAAGGTTAATTAGAAATAGGTTCTTGTATCATGAATTCCAATTTAAGGACCACCGTAGTCCAATTTCTACCGTTCTTTGGGACGGTGCGAGTACTTGGTTTATCAGTCATATCGTCTTATCAGATTGCTTTCGCTTTTTGTGCCTATCATATTAGATCAACTGAAATCCTGATTATCTTCTCTTTCTTTTCAGTCTTTGCCCGTTACTGTGTTTTGTGGGTAAAATCAATAAGAATTTGTTGAACGATGAATTTTACATTGGGCTAAGGCAAAGAAGAGCTACCGGACAGGTTCACAGATTTTTATGCCTGATCATGCTTACGTTATCATACTTTTTGTAGAGGATGTAATATTTCCTTAATGTACTTTGTTTGATCCTGTTTTCCATGTTCAGGAATATGCCGAACTTTAGGATGAATTTATGTACGCCGTCAAGCAGAATTAAGGGGAGAAAGTGCTCATTCAGGTAGATGTTTTCTGGCAAAAATTGCAGATAAGTGTACTTGAGTATCTTACTTGATAATCTCACTTTGATTATTCCGATTAATTGGTAGGTTTACGATCCTGAAGTTCTAATTTCTGGAATAAATTCCATAGCTTTTTCGTTTTTATGTGTGTTTTTCCGGTTATAGGTTGCTTCTTCAAGCGTCCGAGAATTATGGAAGAGGTGATTAGAGAAATATTTTTAGGTGTCATGTGCTAATGAGCATTTGCTGCAGGACTTGTAACTTCAGCAATTTGTATGTCCCATACTTGTTCATGGCCAAGTAAGTTCGATAAAACGTGTAATTATAACACTTTCTAGTGGTGGACTGTTTCTCTTCCTGACCTTCCGGATATGGCTCCAAACTCATATCCAGTGCCTAACTCGTCTGTCTGGAGACTGTCGAAAAGTAACGGCGTCCATGCCTAAAGTAATATTTCTCTAGTCTCCTCTCCCATATTTCTCGGATAGGTTTCTTCCTTTAGCATCAGACAAATATGGAGAGGTGATTGGAGTTTTTTTTTTTACGTGTAATGTGCTAATGAGCAGAGCATTTTCTGCAGGTCTTGTCACTTCAGCTATTGGTTTGTCCCATACTTGTTCATGGCCAAGTAGCTTCGATAGAACGTGGAATTACAACGCTTTCTGGTGGTGGACTGTTTCTCTTGTTCCAGTCGAAAAGTAACGGCGTCCATACCTAAAGTAATATTTCTCCATTCTTCTCGTCCATATTTCTCGGGTTGGTTGCTTCTAGCATCAGATTAATATGGAGAGGTGATTGAAGAAATATTTTTAGGTATTATGTTCTAATGAGCATTTGCTACAGGACTGGTCACTTCAGAAATTGGCATGTCCCATACTTGTTCTTGGCCAAGTAACTTCGATGGAACGTGGAATTACAACACTTTCTAGTGGTGGACTGTTTCACTTCCTGTCCTTGCGGATATGGATCCAAACTCCTATCCAAGACTGTGGAACAGTAATAACGTCCATATCTAAAGTGATATTTCACCAATCACCTTTGCCATATTTCTCGGATAGGTTCCTTGTAACATCAGAGAAATATGGAGAGGTGATTGGAGAAATATTTTTAGGTGTTATGTGCTAATGAGCTAATGCTAACCAGTGATTGGAGAAATTTTTTTAGGTATTGTGTGCTGCTGAGCTAATGCTAACAATTGGTATGTCTATACCTGTTTATGGCCAAGTTGCTTCTATATGTCGTGCAATTGCCACACTTTTTAGTTGTAGATTATTTCTTTTCGCGTCCTTCCGGTTCACCGTGGTTGCTGCAAAGAAGACTGTAAGAGTCTCTTCTTTATGAATATTTGTGTAGGAATCGGATCATGAAAATGCGTGTCGTTTGTTTGTGGTAAATGTTAAACTGGGGCTTTGTTATTGTGAATTTTGCAGAAGAAGACTCATGATGGCATTAACAATAGGCTTACTCTCTTGTTATGTAAAGCGGCATATATACATTGGGATACAAAACTGTTCTCAAGACCATTAGAAGCTCCAAAGGTATGTATAGAGAACTCAATCATTCTTCAGTTTTTTCAATTTTAACCAATCAGATCTTAGTTTTGGATATTTAGGTAAACCAATTAAACAATAAGCAACCGTTATAATCACTGTCTCAAGAAGCTGACCGCATACTTCTTACCTGGACTGTTCAAATTGAGCAGTCGATGATCACTATGACTGGTAGCAGCCTTCATAAATAATTAAGGGGAAATCTGGAATGTGTGTCTACATCAATGCTGGCTAGTTTAATAGCGAGGTTAATTTGAAATTGGTGCTTGTATCATCAATTTCAATTGAAGGACCACCGTACTCTAATCTCTACCATTCTTTGGGACGGTGCGAGTACTAGGTTTATCACTCATATCGTCTTATCAGATTGCTTTCGCTTTTTGTGCCTATCAGATTAGATCAACTGAAATCCTGATTATCCTCTCTTTCTTTTCAGTCTTTGCCCGTTACCGTTGATGTGGGTACAAACAATACGAATTTGTTGAACGATGAATTTTACATTGGGCTAAGGCAAAGAAGAGCTACAGGTCAGCTTCACAAATTTTTATGCCTGATCATGCTTACTTTATCATACTTTTTATAGAGGATGTAATATTTCCTTAATGTACTTTGTTTGAACCTGTTTTCCGTGTTCAGGAATATGCCGAACTTTAGGATGAATTTATGTACGCCGTCAAGCAGAATTATGGGAAGAAAGTGCTCATTGAGGTAGATGTTTTCTGGCAAAAATTGCAGATAAGTACTTAAGCATATTACTTGATAATCTTACTCTGATTATGCCGGGTTAATTGGTTTAGGTAGAATTTACAATCCTGAAGTTTTAATTTTTGGAATAAATTCCATAACTTTTTTTTTTTGGTTATTGGTTGCTTCTTCAAGGGAGAAATATGGGAGAGGTGACTGGAGAAATATTTTAGGTGTTATATGCTAATGAGCTAATGTTGTAGGACTTGTCACTTCAGCAATTGGTATGTCCTATACTTGTTCATGGCCAAGTAGCTTCAATAGAATGTGGAATTGCATCACTTTCTAGTGGGGACTGTTTCTCTTCCTGTCCTTCCAGATACGGCTCCAAACTCATATCCAACGCCTAAATCGTCTGACCGGAGACTTTTGAAAATAATGGTGTCCATACCTAAAGTAATATTTCTCCAATCTCCTCGTCCAAATTTCTCGGGTAGGTTGCTTCTTCTAGCATCAGAGAAATTTGGCGAAGTGATTGGAGAAATGTTTTTAGGTGTTATGTGTTGCTGAGATAATGCTAACAATTGGTATGTCCATACCTATTCATGGCCAAGTTGCTTCTATATGTCGTGCAATTGCCACACTTTTTAGTTGTAGATTATTTCTTTACGCATCCTTCCCTTCACCGTGGTTGCTGCAAAGAAGGCCGTAAGTGTCTCTTCTTTATCAATATTTGTGTAGGAATAGGATCATGAAAATGCGCGTCGTTTGTTTGTGGTAAATGTTAAACAAGGGCTTTGTTATTGTGAATTTTGCAGAAAAAGACTCATGATGGCATTAACAATAGGCTTACTCTCTTGTTATTGATTATTCCGAATTAATTGGTTTAGGTAAAATTTACGATCCTGACGTTCTAATTTCTGGAATAAATTCCATCACTTTTTCGTTTTTATGTGTTTTTTTTTTGGTTATAGGTTGCTTCTTCAAGTGTCCGAGAATTATAGAAGAGGTGAGTGGAGAAATATTTTTAGGTGTTATGTGCTAATGAGCATTTGCTGCAGGACTTGTAACTTCAGCAATTTGTATGTCCCATACTTGTTCATGGCCAAGTAACTTCGATAGAACGTGGAATTACAACACTTTCTAGTGGGGGACTGTTTCTCTTCCCGTCCTTCCGGATATGGCTCCAAACTAATATCCAGTGCCTAACTCGTCTGACTTGAAACTGTCGAAAAGTAACGGCGACCATGCCTAAAGTAATATTTCTCCAGTCTCCTCTCCCGTATTTCTTGGATAGGTTGCTTCTTCTAGCATCAGACAAATACGGAGCGGCGATTGGAGAATTTTTTAATGTGTTATGTGCTAAGGAGATTTTGCTGCAGGACTTGTCACTTCAGCTATTGTTTTGTCCCATACGTGTTCATGGCCAAGTAGCTTCAATAGAACGTGGAATTACAACACTTTCTGCTGGTGGACTGTTTCTCTTGCTCCAGTCGAAAAGTAACGGCGTCCATACCTAAATTAATATTTCTCCATTCTCCTCGTCCATATTTCTAGGGTAGGTGCCTTCTAGCATCAGATTAATATGGAGAGGTGATTGAAGAAATATTTTTGGGTTTTATGTTCTAATGAGCATTTTGCTACAGGACTTGTCACTTCAGCAATTTGCACGTCCCATACTTGTTCTTGGCCAAGTAACTTCGATGGAACGTGGAATTACAACACTTTCTAGTGGTGGACTGTTTCTCTTTCTGTCCTTGCGGATATGGCTCCAAACTCCTATCCAAGACTGTGGAACAGTAATGACGTCCAAATCTAAAGTAATATTTCTCCAATCACCTTTGCCATATTTCTCGGATAGGTTCCTTGTTGTAGCATCAGAGAAATATGGTTAGGTGATTGGAGAAATAATTTTTAGGTGTTATGTGCTGATGAGCTAATGCTAACCGGTGATTGGAGAAATATTTTTAGGTGTTATGTGCTGATGAGCTAATGCTAACAACTGGTATGACCATACTTGTTCAAGGACAAATTGCTTCTATATGTCGTGCAATTGCCGCACTTTTACATTGTAGAGTATTTCTTTTCGCATCCTTCTAGTCCACCGTGGTTGCTTCAAAGAAGACCGTAAGTATCTCTTCTTTATCACTATTTGTGTAGGAATCGGATCATGAAAATGCGTGTTGTTTGTTTGTGGTACATGTTAAACAAGGGCTTATTGTTGTGAATTTTGCAGAAGAAGACTCATGATAGCATTAACAATAGGCTCACGCTCTTGTTATGTGAAGCAACAATTATACATTAGGATACAAAACTCTTCTCAAGATTATTAGAAGCTCCAAAGGTATGTATAGTGAACTCAATTATTCTTCAGTTTTTTCAATTTTAACCAATCAGATCTTAGTTTTGGATATTTAGGTAAACCAATTAAACAATAGGCAAACGTTATAATCACTGTCTCAAGAAGCTAACCGCATACTTCTTACCTCGACCGTTCAAATTGAGCAGTCGATGATCACTATGACTGGTAGCAGCCTTCATAAATAATTAAGGGGAAATCTGGAATGTGTGTCTACATCAATGCTGGCTAGTTTTTATAGCGAGTTTAATTAGAAATTGGTTCTTGTATCATCAATTTCAATTGAAGGACCACCGTATTCCAATCTCTTCCATTCTTTGGGATAGTGCAAGTACTAGGTTTATCAGTCATATCGTCTTATCATATCGTCTTATCAGATTGCTTTCGCCTTTTGTGCCTATCAGATTAGATCAACTGAAATCCTGATTATCCTCTCTTTCTTTTCAGTCTTTGCCCGTTACCGGTGATGTGGGTAAAAAATATAAGAATTTGTTGAACGATGAATTTTACATTGGGATAAGGCAAAGAAGAGCTACAGGATAGCTTAACAGATTTTTATGCCTGATCATGCTTACTTTATCATACTTTTTATAGAGAATGTAATATTTCCTTAATGTACTTTGTTTTATCCTGTTTTTTGTGTTCAGGAATATGCCGAACTTGTAGATGAATTTATGTACGCCGTCAAGCAGAATTATGGGAAGAAAGTGCTCATTCAGGTAGATGTTTTCTGGCAAAAATTGCAGATAAGTACTTAAGCATATTACTTGATAATCTTACTCTGATTATGCCGGGTTAATTGGTTTAGGTAGAATTTACAATCCTGATGTTTTAATTTCTGGAATAAATTCCATAGCTTTTTAGTTTTATGTTTTTTTTTTTTTGGTTATTGGTTGCTTCTTCAAACGAGAAATATGGGAGAGGTGACTGGAGAAATATTTTAGGTGTTATGTGCTAGTGAGCTAATGCTGCAGGACTTCTCACTTCAGCAATTGGTATGTCCCATACTTGTTCATGGCCAAGTAGCTTCGATAGAATGTAGAATTACAACACTTTCTAGTGGGGACTGTTTCTCTTCCTGTCCTTCCAGATATGGCTCCAAACTCATATCCAGTGCCTAAATCGTCTGACCGGAGACTTTCGAAAATAATGGCGTCCATACCTAAAGTAATATTTCTCAAATCTCCTCGTCCAAATTTCTCGGGTAGGTTGCTTCTTTTAGCATCAGAGAAATTTGGAGAGGTGATTGGAGAAATATTTTTAGGTGTTATGTGCTGCTGAGCTAATGCTAACAATTGGTATGTCCATACCTGTTCATGGGCAAGTTGCTTCTATATGTCGTGCAATTGCCACACTTTTTAGTTTTAGAGTATTTCTTTACGCATCCTTCCGGTTCACCGTGGTTGCTGCAAAGAAAAACCGTAAGTATCTCTTCTTTATCAATATTTGTTTAGGAATCGGATAATGAAAGTGCACGTCGTTCGTTTGTGGTAAATGTTAAACTATGGCTTCTTGTTGTCAATTTGTCAGAAGAAGACTCATGAGAGCATTGACAATAGGCTCATTCTTGTTATGAAGTGCAGCAAATATAAATAGGGATACAAAATTGTTCTCAAGACCATTTTAAGCTCCAAAGGTATGTATAGTGAACTCAATCACTGTTCAATTTTTTCAATTTTAAACTAATCAGATTTTAGTTTTTGATATTTAGTTAAACCAATTAAACCATGGGCAAAATGTAATAATCACTGTCACAAGAAGCTAACCACATACTTCTTATCTAGACTGTTCAAATTGAGCAGTAGATGATCACTATGACTGTTAGCAGCCTTCATAAATAATTATGTAGAAATCTGGAATGTGTGACTACATCAATGCTGGCTAGTTTTTATAGCAAGGTTAATTAGAAATTGATGCATGTATCATGAATTCCAATTTAAGGACCCCCATACTCCAATCTCTACCATTCTATGGGACGGTGCGTGTATTAGGTTTATCAGTCATATCGTCTTATCAGATTACTTTCGCTTTTTGTGCCTATCAGATATGATAACCTGAAATCCTGATTATCCTCTCTTTCTTTTCAGTCTTTGCCGTTACTGTTGATGTGGGTACAAACCATAAGAATTTGTTGAACGATGAATTTTACATTGGGCTAAGGCAAAGAAGAGCTACAGGACAGGTTCACAGATTTTTATGCCTGATCTTGCTTAGAGGATGTAACATTTCCTTAATGTACTTAGTTTTGATCCTGTTTTCCGTGTTCAGGAATACACCGAACTTTTAGATGAATTTATGTATGCCGTCAAGCAGAATTATGGGGCGAAAGTGCTCATTCAGGTAGATTTTTTCTGGCAAACATTGAAGTTAAGTGTACTTGAGAATTTTACTTGATAATCTAACGTTGATTATTCCAGATTAATTGGTTTAGGTAAAATTTACGATACTGACATTCTAATTTCTGGAATAAATTCCATAACTTTTTCGTATTTTTTTGTTTTTTTTGGTTATAGGTTGCTTCTTCAAGTGTCCGAGAATTATGGAAGAGGTGATTGGAGAAATATTTTTAGGTGTTATGTGATAATGAGCATTTGCTGCACGACTTGTAACTTCAGCAATTTGTATGTCCCATACTTATTCATGGCCAAGTAAGTTCGATAGAACATGGAATTACAACACCTTCTAGTGGGGGACTGTTTCTCTTCCCGTCCTTCCGGATGTGGCTCCAAACTCATATCCAGTGCCTAACTCATCTGACCGGAGACTGTCGAAAAGTAACGGCGTCCTAGCCTAAAGTAATATTTCTCCAATCTCCTCTCCCGTATTTCTCGGATAGGTTGCTTCTTATGGCATCAGACAACTACGGAGAGGCGATTGGAGAAATATTTTTATGTGTTATGTGCTAACGAGCATTTGCTGCAGGACTTGTCACTTCAGCTATTGGTATGTCCCATACTTGTTCATGGCCAAGTAGCTTCGATAGAACGTGGAATTACAATAATTTCTAGTGGTGGACTGTTTCTGTTGCTCCAGTCGAAAAGTAACGGCGTCCATACCTAAAGTAATATTTCTCCAATCTCCTCATCCATTTCTCTCGGGTAGGTTGCTTCTAGCATCAGATAAATATGGGGAGGTGATTGGAGAAATATTTTTATGTGTCATGTTCTAATAAGCATTTGCTACAGGACTTGTCACTTCAGCAATTGGCATGTCCCATACTTGTTCTTGGCCAAGTAACTTCGATGGAATGTGGAATTACCGCACTTTCTAGTGGTGGACTGTTTCTCTTCCTGTCCTCCCGGATGTGGCTCCAAACTCCTATCCAAGACTGTGGAACAGTGATGACGTCCATATCTAAAGTAATATTTCTCCAATCACCTTTGCCATATTTCTCGGATAGGTTCCTTGTTGTAGCATCAGAGAAATATGGTGAGGTGATTGGAGAAATAATTTTTAGGTGTTATGTGCTGATGAGCTAATGCTAACCGGTGATTGGAGAAATATTTTTAGGTGTTATGTTCAGTCTTTGTCCGTTAGCGTTTATGTGGGTACAAACAATAAGAATTTGTTGAACGATGAATTTTACATTGGGCTAAGGTAAAGAAGAGCTTCAGGACAG
Source organism: Lycium barbarum (assembly GCF_019175385.1). Taxonomy (NCBI): domain Eukaryota; kingdom Viridiplantae; phylum Streptophyta; class Magnoliopsida; order Solanales; family Solanaceae; genus Lycium; species Lycium barbarum. Next base: position 18,111,913 of record NC_083338.1, read on the forward strand.
GTTCATAGATTGTTACTCCTATCATGCTTACTTTATCATACTTTTTTATAGAGGATGTAATATTTCTTTAATGTGCTTTGTTTGATCCTGTTTTCCGTGTTCAGGAATATGCCAAACGTTTAGATGAATATATGTACGCCGTCATGTAGAATTATAGGGAGAAAATGCTCATTCAGGTGGATGTTTTCTGGCATAAATTGCAGATGAGTGTATTTGAGAATCTACTCTCTTAATAGGATTGGTTACATGAAAATATATCCAAGTATAGATAATCTGGGGATTCAAAACAAGTTTATATGTTGTGAGTTGCAAGGGAAAACTCGATATCTGTCACTGGGCTTACTATTAACTATATTAGAATCACCTGTAATCCAGAAAAGTAAACGGGGAAGACTCAAGCGATCGACAAGACAAATCAGTTTTTCTACGAATGCGGCCGGAGCAAGAAATACAATTAATTAATTGACACTATGAGGAATTCCACTATATGCCCAGCCGGGTCAATAATACTGAGGCAACAGACTTTGAAGTATTTACCTCAAGCAGTCCCCAAATCTACGTTGTCTGAAACAATGCTAAACATATTAAGCATAAGAACAGTAACTTTGCCAAAAAAATGAAAGCACTCTACCAATGTGATGACCTCCAAATTCACTAGGAGGTGTTTCACCACAAAATATAGTTCTTTTCAGGACTAAAAGCATGAATCAACAAGATCACACCATAAGAAACCATAAGAGGCAAGAGAAACCACGCAGACACAACAGATATGCATCAGAACATAAGCTAATCTAGAGATCTGCATCACCACCTTAACTATGACATCTCAAGCAAACAGTTAAATCTATTATTAATAGCCTGGTGATCAGTGAGGCTGTGTTGGATTGGATGCTGTTCTGGATCCTCCACTCAAAAGTTGCCAATTGTTATCATGAAAAGTAGCTACTACAGATGAGTTTGGAGACTGTTGAAAAGTAATGGCATCCATACCTAAAGTAATATTCCTCCAACCTCGTCCATATTTCTCGGGTAGGTTGCTTCTTCTAGCATTAGAAAAATATGGAGAGGTGATTAGAGAAATATTTTTAGGTGTTATATGCTAATAAGCTAATGCTAACAATTGGTATGTCCATATCTGTTCATGGCCAAGCAGCTTCGATATGTCGTGCAACGGCAACACTTTTTAGTTGTGGAGTATTTCTCTTCGCATCCTTCCGGATATGGCTCCAAACTGTATCCAAAGTCATATCCGATGTCTTTTCCCCACACCGGAATCCACCATGGTTGCTGCAAAGAAGACCGTAAGGATCTCTTGTTTATCAATATTTGTGTAGGAATCAGATCATGGAAATGCGTGTTTGTGGTAAATGTTAAACAAGAGCTTATTGTTGTGAATTTCACAGAAGAGGACTCATGAGAGCATTAACAATAGGCTCATTTTTGTTATGAAAAGCGGCAAATATACATTGGGATACAAAACTCTTCTCAAGACCATTAGAAGCTCTAAAGGTATGTACAGTGAGCTCAGCCACTCTTCCGTTGATAAAGTCATCTGGTTAAGGAATTGTATTATTTCTTTGTTATATCTTTGTTTTAGTAGGGTTATTTCTTTGTTATATATCAGTGCGCTCTGTGTTTTGGAAATGTAGGCAAAACAACTGATATACGCTGGATGTTATGTTTAGCTGAGACTTCCAGAAATGAATCAACATTGAATTTATAGATGGAAGAAGTCGCGTTTATCCTTTCTTACGAGTAGTTTTATTGCTCTATAGTTTCTTGTCTCTTGATTTCTGCGAGTATCTGTTGGTTTATAATGACTTATTTACTTTCATTGTTTTCATTTTCATAATTGCTTTGATTTGTTTGCTCGTATCTGACCTTTCATATGCTTTTTTTTGAGCCGAGGGTCTTTCGGAAACGGCCTCCCTACCTAAGGTCTGCGTACACTCCACTCTCCCCAGACCCCACGTTATGGGATTCACTGGGTATGTTGTTGTTGTTGTTGTCGTTATAGATGGAAGAAGTGATTGGAGAAATATTTTTAGGTGTTATGTGCTAATGAGCATTTGCTACAGGACTTGTCACTTCAGCAATTGGTATGTCCGATACTTGTCATGGCCAAGTAGCTTCGACAAAACGTGGAATTACAACACTTACTAGTGCTGGACTGTTGCTCTTCCTGTCTTTCCGGACATGGCTCCAAACTCATATCCAGTGCCTAACTCCTATGATCGGAGACTGTTGAAAAGTAATGGCGTCCATACCTAAAGTAATATTTCTCCAATCTCCTCGCCCATATTTCTCGGGTAGGTTGCTTCTTCTAGCATCAGAGAAATATGGAGAGGTGATTGGAGAAATACTTTTAGGTGTTATGTGCTAATAAGCTAATGCTAACAATTGGTATGTCTATACGTATTCATGGCCAAGTAGCTTCGATATGTCATGCAGTTGCAACACTTTTTAGTTGTAGAGTATTTCTCTTCGCCTCCTTCCGGATACGAGTCCAAACTCATATCAGATATCATTTCCCCACACCGGAATCCACCATGGTTGCTGCACAGAAGACCGTAAGTGTCTCTTAGCTTGTTTATTAATATTTGTGTAGGAATCAGATCATGGACATGCGTGTTTGTTTGTGGAAAATGTTGAACAAGAGCTTTGTTGTGAATTTCACAGAAGAAGACTCATGAAAGCATTAACAATTGGCTCACTTTTGTTATGAAGAGGGGAAAATACACATTGGGATGCAAAACTCTTCTCAAGACCATTAGAAGCTCCAAAGGTATGTACAGTGAGATCAACCACTCTTCAGTCGAGCAAAAAGATTGTGTTATCAAAAAAGTTAACCTCGATATTTTTATAAGGAAAAAGTTTACCTCGATCCTTAGCATTATTAACAAGGCCCTAAACAACTATGGTTGGCTAGATTCTTGTGTAAGTTATTAGAAAACAACTTCTCAATTTTAACCAATTAGATCTTAGTTTTTGATACTTAACTAAACCAATTAAACAATGGGCCAAATGCAATAATAACTGTCTCAAGAAGCTAATCACATACTTCTTACCTTGACTTTCAAATTGAGCAGTCGATGATAACTATGACTGGTAGCAGCCTTCTTAAATAATTAAGGAGAGATCTGGAATGGATGACTACATCAATGCTGGCTAGTTTTTATAGCAAGGTTAATTAGAAATTGGTGCTTGTATCATCAATTCCAATATAGTTGGGGTCGGTTGTATGAATCCTCTATCTGTTTTGCCTTGTTGGGGGCATCTAATTTGATTCTTGTCTTAGCAACTCATTCATCTACTTTATTTTCTTGCAATTATCACCTTACTGTTACTCGCAAATTGTTGTGAGGGTAATAGGACATTTTGTTTATTTAGAATAAGTAAGGGGAAGGATACCAATTTCCTGATTATGGATTCCCTGATAAAGAGGGAGTAGTCTTTGTTGGATTCTAACTTGGGTTTCTATATCTTGCTTTGATTGTTACAGGAAAACGTTTTACAACTGCCAACAATTGTCCTCCTATCAGGAAGTCCGAGTTAAGAGTACAATGCTATGTTTGCAGAGGTTGGAGTTCTCCACTACAACGGAAGTGTGTCCATGTCATTCATTACATTCGTTTAGATATCTATGTATCTCTTTATGCTCACAAAGTTACAATGTGTCCTTGGCGTTCTTTTGATATGGTTTTCAACATATGGCTTTCAAGAAGTGATTTTCTTTCTTTTGTGTGCCTCTTCTCAAAAATTTCTTTCAGAACATTTGTTTTCTGCTTGTAGTTTTTCTTGTGTTGGTAGCTGTTGGTTTTTTAACAAAGGAACGTAAGAAATAACGGAGAAAAAATATTGAGAGAAAAATTAACTGTAATGCAGTCAAAGGGAATTATATTATTTAGCTATGTTTAGCTTTGCATTTATAGGAAAAATAAAATAAAAAGATAATCATAAACTAGCCTAAAATATCTCTGCAGAGTATATCTTTAACTAGCCAACCTAGCCTAGAATATCTCTGCAGAATATAATTCTAACTAACTAATTACTTACAGTAAAACAAAGTTTATTCAAAAGCAGTAAAACAAATTTATTACAGTCCAAAAGAAAATATTCTAACACTCCTCCTTGGTTTTGGAACTGCAAACTCTAGACTTGGCAGGAATTGACTTCGTGAACAAATCTGCCAATTCATCTTTGGTCTTGTAGTTTTCTGGTATGTGTTCATCTTTTGTTGGATTAAATGAGACGTTTTGACTCCTCATTTTAACTCGTAAAATCTCCTGCTTAGTGGCATCAAAGATTCGACTGTACTTGTTATCGAATAACAATTTAAATCCTTTTTCCACTAGCTGGTTAACACTTAATAGATTTTGATTAATATCAGGCACGTAAAGAACATCTGAAATTATTTTTGTACCTGAACCTATTTTGATTGCAATAGTCCCTTTTCCTTTTGTAGGAATATAGTCACCATTCTCGATTCTGACTTTTTTGTTTTTTATTGACATAAACTCTTTTAAAATATTTCTGTCATATGTCATGTGGTTTGTACAACCACTGTCAATCATCCAAAAATCAGATTTCTTTGTTGAAAAATATGTTGCCATAAACAAGTGGTCTTCGTCTTCTTCATTGGCGACTTGTGCATCTGCTTCATATTTTGGACATTTGTTTTTGCAAATCACTGCTTCATGATCAAGTTGGTTGCAGATCTTGCACTATGCATCTGGCCTCTTCCAATATTTAAATGGAGGATGACCTTTTTTGTCACAATGCTGGCAAGGTGAGTAATTTTTCTTTGAATTATCACTCTTGCTTTGAGTCTTGTGGTTGGCTATCAAGGCTCCTTCAGCCATACCATCTTGCCTCATAAGCCTCCTTTGCTCTTGTGCCTGCAATGTATTTAGCAATTCTGCCAAAGTAATCTTGGACAGGTCTTTTGTGTTTTCCAAGGTAGTTATGGATACTTCGTATCTTTCACGCACCGTAACAAGAATTTTTTCAACGATTCTTGAATCTTTAAACTTAGTGCCAAGCAACCTTACCTTGTTAACAATGCCAAGAAGCCGGTCTGAGTACTCTTTGACGGTCTCAGATTGCTTCATCTTTTGCGATTCGAATTCCCATATTAAATTGAGCACCTTCATGCCTTGTAGTCTTTCATCTCCTGTGTATTCTTCCTTCAGATAATTTCAAACTTCTTTTGCTGTTTTGAGAGCCATAACTCTTGTGAAAATTGCTGCAGAGACACCAGCAAACAAAGTTGCTTTTGCTTTTGATTTTCTGATTTTCTTTTCTTTTTGGCTTTTGATCTGGGCCAGGGTGGGATTATTTGGCAGCAGAAGAACATCATAATCCTCTTCCACGGCTTCCTAAAGATCTAAAGCCTCAAGATAAGTCTCCATTCTTACCGCCCACAGATGATAATTTTCACCATCAAAGACAGGAGGAGCTATTTGAGAAAAGCTATTTTCAGAATCCATCTTACTCACAGGTCCCTCAAGAAAATGGCTCTGATACCAATTGTTGGTTTTTTAACAAAGAAACGTAGGAAATAACAGAGAAAAAATACCGAGAGAAAAATATACTGTAATGCAGTCAAATGGAATTATATTATTTAGCTATGTTTAGCTCTGCATTTATAGGAAAAAAAATAATAAAAAGATAATCATAAACTAGCCTAAAATATCTCTGCAGAGTATATCTTTAACTAACCAACCTAGCCTAGAATATCTCTATAGAATATATTTCTAACTAACTAATTACTAACAGTAAAACAAAGTTTATTTAAAAGCAGTGAAACAAAGTTACTGCAGTCCAAAAGCAAATATTCTAAGAGTATCATTTTAGAATTATTTTATTTGGATTTGTGTATGGATTCGATAAAGGTGCTCATAGAATGCCACGAAAGATCCTATTCTCTTAATAGGATGGACTAAATGAATGATGACTAAGTGTAAATAGTCTTGGGATGCAAAAAAATATCATATGTAGTGAGTTGAGAAGAAGGAAAACCTGTTTTCTGTCACTAGGCTAACTATTAACTATAGATTCAATGTACTGCTTGATGTGTTGTAGCTAAGGTGCGTGATGTAGATCCCTAGGATAGCTTATGATCAGATGCATATATCTATTGTGTCTGTGTATGTGTTTTTGGTTATGCGTTGCTTCTTCAAGCATTGTAGAAATATGAAAAAGGTGATTAGGGGAATATTTATTTGTGTTATGTGCTAATGAGCTAATGCTACGAGACTTGTCACTTCAACAATTGGCCAAGTAGCTTCAATAGAACGTGGTGGACTGGTTCTCTTCTTGTCCTTCCGGATATAGCTCCAAACTCATATCCAAGACCGTTGAAAAATAATGGCGTCCGTACCTAAAGTAATATTTCTCCAATCACCTTTGCCATATTTCTCGGAAAAGTTGCTTCTTGTAGCATCAGAGAAATATGGAGAGGTGATTGGAGAAATATTTTTAGGTGGTATGTGCTGATGAGCTAATGCTAACAATTGGTATATGTCCATACCTGTTCATGCCCAAGTAGCTTCTATATGTTGTGCAATTTCCAGACTTTTTAGTTGTAGAGTAGTTCTCTTCGCATCCTTCCGGACTCCACCATGGTTGCTGCAAAGAAGACCCTAAGTATCTCTTCTTTATCAATATATGTGTAGGAATCGGATCATGAAAATGTGTATAGTTTGTTTGTGGTAAATGTTAAAAAAGAGCTTTTTGTTATGAATTTCGCAGAGGAAGACTCACGAGAGAATTAAAAATAGATCGCTCTTGGTATGAAGTGGAAAATATACATTGGGATTATAAACGGTTCTCAAGACCATTAGAAGCTCAAAAGGTATGTACAGTGAGCTGATAAAGTCATCTGGTATTAATTTGTTGTGCAATTTGTTAAGGAATTGTATTATTAATTTGTTATATCTTTTTTCAATTAGGATTTTTTCTTTATTATATATCAGTGCGCTCTGTGTTTTGGAAAGGTAGGCAAAACAATTGATCTAAGCTGGATGTTATGTTTAGCTGAGACTTCCAGAAAAGAATCAATATTGAATTGATAGATGGAAAAAGTGATTGGAGAAATATTTTTATGCTTCAGCAATTGGTATGCCCGATACTTGTTCATGGCCAAGTAGCTTCGACAGAATGTGGAATTACAACACTTTCTAGTGCTGGACTGTTGCTCTTCATGTCCTTCTGGACATGGCTCCAAACTCATATCCAGTGCCTAATTTGTACGATCGGAGACTGTTGAAAAGTAATGGCGTCCATACCTAAAGTAATATTTCTCCAATCTCCTTGTCCCTATTTCTCGGTTAGACTGCTTCTAGCATCAGATAAATATGGTGAGGTGATTGGAGAAATATTTTTACGTGTTATGTGCTAATAAGCTAATGCTAACAATTGGTATGTCCATACCTATTCATGGCCAAGTAGCTACGATATGTCATGCAATTGCAACGCTATTTAGTTGTAGAGTATTTCTCTTCGCATCCTTCCGGATATGATTCCAAACTCATATCTGTTGTCGTTTCCCTATCCGGAATCCACCATGGTTGCTGCAATGAAGACCGTAAGTGTCTTTTGTTTATTAATATTTGTGTAGGAATCAAATCATGGACATGCGTGTTTGTTTGTGGTAAATGTTAAACAAGAGCTTTTGTTGTGAATTTCACGGAAGAAGACTCATGAGAGCATCAACAATCGGTACACAATTTCCCGGTAGACGAACCATCCCCGAATTATTAGATCCTTTTCAAAGAAAGTGAGGAAATTAAGTTCATTGAAAACACTAAATAACAGTTATAGTGATATAACAAAGGCGGAAAGAATAACTTGATGTTTACAATCCCCAAAACATGGTCTTACCGTGTTACAGAGCTTCTAATATGGAATACACAGTTTGAAAATGAAATACAAGCCTGAAATATTGAAATAAATACTGTCTATAGAAAAAACTTAGAAAGAATACATAGGAAGAGATCCACGGTTGCGGATCCAATAGTAACTCACCCCAAATTCTCTGATGGACATTCTCGGGATCAGTCGCGAGGTCACGAACAACAAACTGAACCAACTTTGCACCCCAAAAGGATGTAAGAAGAGTAGTATGAGTACATCACTATTACTCGTAAGTATCATAGGCCGACAATGATTAAATAACGCATATAAATAGGAAGAAATCAACAAGTCGAGCAGATAAGCAGTCAAGTACAGTCACGAAATCATTATTCAAGTAAAGGCTCAGAGTAATGATAATCACAATAACCTCAAGTTGTAAGCCTAGGTGAAGTCTCTAATCCACAAGAATGTCAAGTTTCTAAGTAGATACCTCACAAGCAAGCAACAACTTAAATAAATCATCAACCAAGAGATCAATGAGGAAACGTACCATGCAATATGCAATGATATGAAATGCAATGCAAATGAAATGTCCCCTAGGCCTTCTCTCCGTACCGTACACACATGCTAAGGACAATGTCTCAAAGTCATGACCCATGGGGGACTTGCGAAGTCCATGTACATTCATTCTGACAAATGACCTCGGACACGAGCACTCTTTCGCTCTGGTAAATAACCTCGGATCATGAGCACTCCCTCGCTCTAGTAAAGACCTCGGATCACG